>NC_052617.1:24117709-24209023 GCF_016545825.1 Eucalyptus grandis
TTGTGCGACCCAGATTTGAACTTAAGCATCCATTAATGGATTTTGCAAGGAATCGAGAAGAAAAAAAATGTGAAGGTGATGAAAAGTGATGAAAAATCCACATAAGTGGACAACTTAGATTTAACGTTGACGTGGAAATGCCACATTGGATGACTAATAGTAATTTTGAATGGAGGGTTAATAGGGTAAATTTGTGATAAAGTGAAAAGTTGAGATATTTTTAGACAAAAAAAAAAAGTTCGGGGCAGAATTAGGACTAAACCTAAAATTTTGGGGTTTTCCAGGGAACTAGGTCCAAGAAATATAGAAAACAAGATTGTATGAGGTGTACTAGCACTATCCTCAATGATAAATTAAGTATTTCACAAATGGTAGAAGGAAAGATGCAATTATTCTTAAAGTTTCAAAATTTTATGAAGGTCAATAAGTAGGGAAGAGAAAAATAGAAGTAGATGGAAGGAGATTACAATCAAGATGGTGGAGGGGAAGAGGTATTTAACCTCTGTGCAAGAACGCCAATTTGCATGCATTTGTGTGGTTCTCTCAAATTACATTGGTAAATGAAATATCAGAAAAAAAAAAAATGTACAAATTAGCGTACAAAACAAAAGGAATTAAGAAGAAAGTGGCAGTTAGAGAAGTTACAGTGGAACTCCCTTCTGGATTCCAACGGACAGTCGCCGTATTCCTACGCTGTAATGAAGAATAATCATTCCTACAATGAGCTTGTGTCCTGTAAACTTGCCGATAGGAGGAACAGTCAAATTTCTGTGATAATCGAAAGTGAAATGGAGGAATTGCAGCCGTCAGTTGGGCAGAGTCTAGCCATCGTGCCCAGTCTCAGTCGAGTGTGGGCTCGTGCATGAGATGTGCAGCGGCGGCGGCAGCAGCAGCAGCAAAATATGGTAGAAGATTTCCTGGGCTGCTTCATCGGCCCTGTATCCATTCGATGTGAAATTTACAGAAGGTTGGCTGTAATGCTCCCTTGGGAACATTTGCATTATGGTGCTATTTAGGAGTACATCTACTAACAAATAAGAGGAAGCAAAAGGAAGCTAATGTATATACGAAGGCAGACCAGAGTGCATTTGTATCTGAAGAGGAACTACTTTGAGATGACTATGCAAGCGCAAGGTTTCAAATCTCCATCAAGAAATTAAGCAGGGTTTGGCATATCTGAATTTGCCTACCCCTCTTTTTAATAAGCTGCGATGTGAGAAGTACCAAGTTTTCTCTGACCTAGGAACCGGTTAAAATCTGTGTACCGCAGCATGAGAGTAATTTGGGAATGAGACGGGAGAAAAGATGTTGGGCAAATTACAACTAAAGCCGGAGAAGATGCACATTGCCGTGGGAAGAAACTAATGCCGAAATCGAGGAGGATGTCTGCAAAACGGGGTTGAGCTAGAAAATTCTTTATCATAGAGGAAATACTTATGTGTAAGTGATATGTTTGTTATTACCATTCCGTTCCTTTTTGGGTTTTTGGTTTCTGATCTCTTTGACTCATGGGTGCTAAACGAGCGATACCGACTCGGACGAGTAAGTGCATTTGGAAAGACTTTTGGGAAAAGTCTTTTGGGAAATGCAAAGACCATCGAGTGAAAATGAGTTTTCCAAAATGTAAATTGTGTTTCGTAAATCTATTTGTAAAAGTCCATTGTGAAGTCTTTTTGTGCAAAATAGTGTTTGGGTAAATTAAATTTGCAAAAGACTCCAAAGGAAAAAAAAAAAAAAAAGGAGAGTTGGCTGGCCAAAGGCTCGCCGGTTACCGCCGGCCAAGGGCTTCGTCGACTACTGCTGGCCAAGGTAGACAATTCGGTGAGGGGGAGACGGCGCGCGAAGGGTAGTGTCCGGTTAGGGTCACGACCCTCGCGCGTCATCGTGAGACCCCTTTGCGCCAAGGAGGTCGCCGGCACCCGGGCAACCTCCGCGACCTCCGCGACCCGGATCCGGGTCACGACGAGGTCGCAGAGGTTGCGCGCTGCGACCTAGGCAACCTCCGCGACCCAAATTTGGGTCACGGCGGGTCGTGGGTCGCCGAAGGTCGCGGTGATAGACCTCGTCGCGACCCGGGCGACCTTGTGACCTCCGGCGACCCGGATGCGGGTCTCGGCGAGATCGTGGGTCGTTGGAGGTCGCAGCGTGACCGACCTCACTGTGACCTAGGCGACTGACGCGACCCAGATTTGGGTCGTGCAACTGGTCGGCGACGGTCGCTCGGGTGCTGCGACCACGCCAGCCTCTCTCCAGCCTGTCACCGACCCATCGCAACCTCACCGGCGACTATTTGAGAACTTGACGAAGAAGACGATGAACAGTGCTCGGGCCTTCCGAAAATGCTGAAAGCCCAAGGCAGCCTAGGACCTGCCTTGGGCTTTCAACTTACAAAATGCCAGCTTTGCCATTAAGAGACTTACAAAGTTTTTTCCCAAACGCTTTATTTTGGCCCAAGGGGCTTTTGATGGTCAAAGCCCCTTCCAAAGCTGATTCCAAACGGAGCCTAACTGAGTTTGTTTTAATTGTAAAGTTGATCACGACTCCATAGGGCTGTTGAGATTATTGTATTATTTTGTTAGTTGAAAATATATGTTCGGGTATATCTTGCAATATGCTGACTTCCTCCTGGATTGTTTGGTCATCACTGTATCTCGATGGCTCCTGACTTAGTTTGGGCGCTCGGTTTGGATGTTTGGTGCTTCTGTATCTTTGCTTATTAATTTGCAGTTGAGAATGAGACGCGAAATGACTTTGGATGGCACGTATCTGCATTCTTTACTGCACCGGACTTTCAATAATCGTACTTCATTTTAGTTTGGAAAATTGCCTCTGTTCTAGCATCCGAGGTAACGAAGTTTGGAGCCTATATCCTTTAATTGTGAAATGTCTGACAGTGTTTGAAGATTAGATGTGATTAGGGCTGCCCGGGAAGATGGAGATTCCGGGATGTCCTTGTTCATTTTATAGATCGGTCGCATACTAATATGGCGCAAAAAGTCGATCAAGATGTTTGTGCGCTGTGGATTCTAATCGACCTCGCGTCCGAGTTTTGAAAGATTGTGTTGCACTTTGACATTTGGGTGGGTTCACGGATAGGAACTCTGGCGAATTGTTTTCTTGATTACTTCTGGAGATGCTGGATTTGTCCGTGTAATATGTCTAGTCATGCGCTGATTCCATCGGCACGTCTTAAGCTTTTCGAATTGACAATGCGAAGGTCTCTGCTTTCTTTTCGATTTAGCTCTGTGAGAGTGATTTTGAGGGGAATATTCGATTAGCCTTATTGTTGTTTTGGGCTACGAGGAAATGTTCAAACTCACCAAATAGGACGAGAATTTTCTCAGAGATCTGCAAATATCTTTTTAATCATCGTTGTAGGCAACCACTGACACCATTTCGGTACTGGAAAATCACAAAAATGGTGATGAACCTATTGCAAATGTACTGTTTCTGTCCTAAATCATTTTTTTTTTACTAGTTGGGTCTTAAATTTTTGTATTTGTATCAATTTAGTCAATTCGGCTAATTTTGATAAGAAATTTATTAACATGGACGCTAGTTATTTTATGTGACATGACTCGTGCGACGTGGGTAATTTTAAATAATATTTTAATATTTTTTCAATTTATTTATTTATTTTCTTTTTTATTTTCTTCCCTTCTTCCTCTAGTCAGTTGTTGAGGTCCACCCATGCCAAGATGACTGGCATAATATCAAAGATTTCCGGCCAAATTTGGCAGGGTTGATTCAATTAGCAATATTTGAAAAAAAGGTTTAGGATAAAATTGACATGATTGAAATGTTTATGATTGAATTAATTCGTGATAAATTTTAAGATTTTTTTTTGGTTACTTTTCCTATCGACAATAATTTCCTCTGAAATCGATTGTCAATTAATCGGCATGTCACCAAGAATCATTTCACTTTTTTCATGTATTTTCACAAGTAATTGCCTTTCGAGAATGTCTGCTCCTCCTTAATGTATGGTCGGTTCCTTCCCCCTCAACTTAATGAGGTTTCTTGCATTTACTTTTGTTTTGTCTTTAGTTTGTGGTGATTATACTAATTTTAGCTTTCTTTAATTAATTTGATTGATAGTTATGTGTTAATATTGTAATTAGCAATTCTTGTTCTTTTTTGCCGTCATCATATTTTTCACTCATCACTGAACGCTGGAGGTTTCGCACTCCATTAAGCCAAAATAAGGTATCCCCACTAATCTATTCCTTTAATTTCTGTTAATTTTCATTCGATTTTGTTACTTTTTACAAAGTACTATTTGTTTTTCATTCTATTCATTTCACTGTTAGTAATGCTGTGTTTGTGTTTGGGAGATTGGGGAAAATGGCAGTGATGAAAATTTAAGTGGAAAAAGCTTGAATATTTTAAATTTTCCGCGAGATGAGAAAACGGAAGGAAATCTTAAAATTATACAAATTTTTTCCAATTTCGTTCACCTAAGGGCTCCCAAACAGAGCCTTAGCGTGCGATATCTGTAGAACGGAGAAGCTTTCATTTAAGAAGAGAGAGAGAGAGAGAGAGAGAGAGAGAGAGAGAGAGAGAGAGAGAGAGAGAGAGAGTATCCAAATTTTGGACGGAGGGGTCGCCAAATCAAATTTCATGTTGCGAGTTTAAAAAAAAAAAAAAAAAATTCTACGCCCACGGTGAAGTTATTATCAAGTAAATTTCCTGATTCTTCTTTCTTCATCCTGTGATCCTCTCAGTGTTTGGATAAGAACAAAAAATTCTTATTCAATTAACTAAGTTAATGGAAAGAGATAATAAAAAAGAAGAAAAGATAAACGGGAAGAGGGATCATGATATTGTCGAAGGCCATATGTCGGCCTCCTATAAGTCCACTTCAATACACGGCTTTACATATATTATATTAAATTCTCATGCTTGAACTTGCAAAGATGCTTCCACAAATATAAAGTCCAAAAGCAAATGGTACACATAACATATATTCAAAGCACACGATGAACCCTAGAAGTCCGTACGGGCAAATTGACAGACATGTCGCTATGGTAATAAAGGATCAGATGCAGGAATCCATTCCTAGACAGGAAAGACAGCTCGAGAGTTCTTCTGCATGCACTTCTCGTTTGGTCTCTTCATCCTCTTCTTTCTCTTCATCCTCTGCTTTATCTGTCGAGATCAGGTAGACATTGGCGAGTTGCTCAACCACATCGCTCATTGCTAGCCTGTTCGCACCGTATTGGTCCAAGCAACCCACTGCAATCTTAGCTATGGTTTGTATTTTCTCCATTTCACCTTCACTAGCACTCTCAAAGTTTATGACATCGGAGAGTGTGTCACCCTTCACGGAAGAGATGAAAAGATGGATTGTATTGATTGACTTTTCAGACTTCATAACATGAAGTTTCTTTCCCATGAGCAACTCCATAAGGACAACTCCAAAGCTATATACATCGCTTTGAATTGTTAGCATGCCAGTGACTAAATATTCCGGATCGATGTAGTGCAGGGAGTCTTTTCTGAATGGCTACAATATGTCTATGCTCTGTGGTGATATAAGTACCGAAGTTCCAAAATCGGATATTTTCACTGAGTTGTTTCGACCCATAAGTATGTTTGCTAACTTGATATTGCCATGAAAGATTGGGGGTTGTGTCTTTGGAGTGCATATGATTGAGTGCAAGAGCAGCTTCAGCAGCTATTTTGAAGCGTTGTTCCCATGTCAACTCGTTCTGTTGGATGAGTTTGAAGAGGGTGCCATTTGGAATGTATTCATAAACCAGCAATGGTATTTCAGTCTCCAAACATATGCCTTTGAGCTTCACCATATTTTTGTGGCTCTTTTCCATCAGAAATTCAAGTTCATCTTGGAAATCCTGCCTTATTATAGACTTGTGCTCATCTTGAGGCTTCTTGACCACAACCACGATGTCCCCTGCTATTGTCCCTCCATAAACGGAACTGGAATGGTCGTTGTTGAGCTTATTATTGTCATTATAGTTGTTGGTTGCTTTTGCCAGCTCTTCCTCCGTGAAGATTTGGACTTTGCGTTGTTGCAAGAGCTCTCCTCCATTTCGTCTAAAGTTGATCTTTGAGTCTCAACCTCAACGTGACCGAGACGTAACCAAGTGATTATGCCGAAGACGGACACAGCAATTGCTGCCAAAGAGTATATGTTGCCAGATTAGTAATTCAAGCATGTAATCCTCATACAATCCACATAATTCATTTAATGAAATAAATTTCGAACACACAACCATTTACTTTTTTTCTGCGCAAATCGATCACTATCGATTTGGAAGTTAGTCAATATTTTAAAATATAATCACCCAATTAAATGTTAACGGAAATGGTTTATGTAACAAATGGGTTGCACGTATGGTCCAACAATCCTTACAAAAGTTCTTATTAAAAAATGACACGTGTCATCGTAAACTGAACAAGTAATCAAAATAAACCAAAGTCTTCTATTACTCCTCCAAATATCTGTCTTGATTATAATGGAGGCTTAGTAATAAAACAAAAAGAGAATGAGAAAGCATTCACCTCACATTGTTTTAGCTCTTTCCATTTACACATGGTACGAAGACTCAGTGGAATTTTATAACCACTTATGCACGTTAGCACTATCATAATTTAATTTTTTTTTTCATCCATTTTATTGGAGGAAACTCTAACCGACGGGGCTACGGACATATCCATCACCCATATTCGCATATATATATATGTGTGTGTGTGTATGTATGATTCATAACCTACCAATGGAAAGCATGATTGAAAAGATTTTCTCTAACTAAAGACGAAAAACATTTTCTTTTCATAGATTTTATCTTTTTCTAAAAGAAAAAAAAAACTAATCCACTTATTAGACGACCATTTGACATTTTATTATTATTATTATTATTATTATTATTATTATTATTATTATTATTATTATTATTATTATTTCTTCATATTTTTGTAACAAACATATGTTTCTTCTTTAAATTGTACACGGGGTGGGTCTGCGGAAAAATTTGCCCCATTCAAGGTGGTGCCCCCGGAACACAGAGTCTCACGCCCCATGGCCACCCTATCCCGTGCCCACAAACATTCACGTTCAGATCCATTCCTTTTTGTTGCTACCATTATCCAAACTTTCCACATTTAAATAAATATATTCTAGTGTGTATATATATAATTTCATTAGCTTTATTTAAAATGAGAAAATATTTTTTATAACCTGAAAAAGACTAATACATCCACTATAAAGTCTAAATTAAAATATGAATTATTATTTTGTGCCGTCACGGCGTAATAAGATAATGTTGAGATGGCACGGTATAATAATCCAACCGCATCGCCTTCTTCAACAATCACCTTGATATGCTATTGCTTAAAATCGTGCTCCTTTTTACTTTTCCTTTTACTAGTTCAAATTCGCTCACTTTCGCTAGAGATTTTAGGGTTTTTTCCCTCTTGAAATCTGCTGGTCTAGTTGTTCTTTTTGGCTCAAGATTTGCAGGTTTGGTCGGAGGAGGGATTTTCACTTGGATCTTGCAGTGTATCTTCCCACGAACGTAGTTTCAAAGTGCAAGCTTCAGATAAACAGGAAAAAAGGCTAGAAGGGAGGTAAAAAGAAAAACAAAAGAAAGTTGTAAACGGGTTTAGCCTGGGACTGAATAGGAACGCGTGGTAGCATGGGGCTCACTGCTTGTGCTTTCCAGGAATTTACATAGGCTAATAATCCTTAAAACAAATATGTCAAACCTACTGCAAAATCAACTATAAGTTAATAGAATATAAACCATCCAATGAATGAAGGGATATATTTGGAATTACCTGCACCAGCTATGACGCCAGGAGCAATTGGGCAACGGTCTTTATTGTTCTTCTTTCCTTTGTACGTCTTTCCAAATGAGCAAATGGCTACATTATGCAAAAGACAAATTGAACCGTATCTCGATTAATGGCAAAAACAAATTGAATAGGTTGGTGTAGGGATTATTAGTTAGGTAATGCTATCCCATTCGGGTCTTGGTTGTATTATTGCGACATGTATCCACTCTCTCTTAAGATATCTCTTCTTTCTCTACTCTCTATCTCTCTCCTGGTCGAAGATAGTACCGGGGACTTGTCACTGCAAGATTAGGTACAAGCCAGACTCATAAAGGAAGGAAGAGAGAGAGAGAGAGAGTCGTCATCTTTGTTGCTTGCAATGGTGGTACTGGGGACTTGTCAATGCCGAGATGAGGTACAAGCCAGACTCATGAAGGGAGAGAGAGAGAGAGAGAGAGAGACAGTCGTTATCTTTGTTGCTTACAGTGGTGGTACTGGGGACTTGTCACTGCCAAGATGAGGTACCAGCCAGTCTCATGAAGGAAGGAAGGAAGAGAGAGAGAGAGAGAGAGAGAGAGAGGCGGCTGTGGTGGTCCAACGGCTGGCTCGCCTAAAATGGTGGGCGGATGACGGTGGCAGCGGCAATGGCGTGAGTCGCAAGACGGAGAGTGGAGGAATAGGTTGCAGCGCAAATCGAACGGCGGCTAATTAAATAGGGTAAAACTAGATGGAATTAGTAGGTAGATACAATACTTCTCCACCAGGCTCTTGCACGTTGATTAATTAATTACCCACACAATTCATTCGAGTGCGATAATGAATGAGGAGTCGGGTACGTTGAATTACCTTTACACCCTTTGGAGAGATTATAGGGGTTCCCATTGTACCCATCCCTGCAAACGCAACGATAACCCGGTCCATTCCCGAAGTTTCTACAATCCGTGTTTTTACCACAGGCATAGCTCGACAGGTTTGACCTGGCCTTTTCGCAAACGTCGTCCGATTCGACCATCCAGTCCAGAACAAGGCTCGTGTTGGTGTTGTTACCCACATCCTGGAACGTCGGGAGAGTCAAGTTTGAGATATTGAATGGCCTGTTGTCCACCATGAAGGCCCGTGCACAGTGGTCGTGTTTCGACACGTTTAGGTCGATGGAGGAGAGGCTAATGTTGAAAGTCCCGAGCCCCCCTGGGATGGATGCTTGACAGCAACCTTGACCGGAGCAAGTGGTCTCCTTGGCGAAGTCGACATTGCTGGAGCAGTAGGAGGCGCAACCTCTACTGCTTTCTTCGTCCACGACCGCAAGGGCGTTGCAGCCGACGACGATGAGCTTGTTCTGGGTTTCTGAGAATCTGTACCGAGGATTTGGAGGTAGATTGATGGCCATGCTTCTGTTTTCCAGGATGCCATTCTGATCGTAGCACTGGTATGCTTCGGGGAGGCTGACGACCATGGTCGAGTCCCCGACCGAGATTTTGAGTATCGTAAGATTCCCCAACATTAGTCGAAAACCGCTCCCTCCGATGTTGGTGCAATCGAGCAAAAAATCTGTGGACCTCGAACAATTGGGTTCGAGCCCGAATGGAAAAGGTACGGTCACGTCCCCACACTGGTGTGTGCACTTTCTGGGCAACGCGGCGCTGCCTTGTTGAAACCACCAGGCCACAGCCACCGTTAGAAGCCAATGCCCTATCTTCATTTCGAAAAAAACTCTCTTAAACTCTCTCTCACGTAATTTTTGTCCGTTTTGGGACCTTTGTGCTTCTGTCCGCGTTTATAGAGTGGAAGCCGTTCTCACCGACCCATTATATACAAATCGACGAATTGGCGAAATTTAAGTACAGCAATAGAGGGCAGCAGGGGCAAATTGTGTCAATAGAACAAATTGGAGGGACCCGATTGCATATATCAACAAATGCAAGACAGAATTAGAAAAAAAATATGCAAAGGTTTTACACAAAGGGTAATGCGCCCTTAATCCTTGTCCTAGTGAAAGGGATGGTCACAATATATGAAAATGAATACATGATGGCGATTTTGAGGCTGCTTAGTAAACTTCGCTCTTTCTTGTATCTAAGAAAAACAAGTACACATAGCAATGAGAAATTCAGAATATTACCAAAACTATTCTAAATTTATTGTCTTGTGTCAATTCGATTATAAACATTTCAATTATACTAATTTAGTTTTACACTTTTTGACAATTTGCCAATATAGTCTTTTAGCCATATCAAAAAAAGGTTGAATAGTGGCCTAGTCAATAACGAACTGTGCTACTTAATGTTGCTAGTGCTAATGTTGACAGATTTTTAAATTTTTTTGAAATTTTTCTTTTTTTATTCTTAATTTTTATATTTTTTTTCCTATTCGTTGATGGCCAGAGACTAGTCACAGGCAAAGGTTGGAGAGGGCTTGATGATGGTTGCCTGCACTGGCCACCAATGAGAGTCACCTCCCCCGCAATTGACAAGGGCTTGCATGACTTTGCCCAGTGGTCAGTGAGGGTCGTTGGGCCTTCACTAGCCCTAGCTGGTCGCAATAAAGAAAAAAAAGAAAATTCAATTTTTTTGAAAAGATTGTAAAAATTATCTATATCAGCATTGGCGGTGCCATGTCTGATAGTTGGGATCTAGTTAGTGATTTGGCTATAATTGGTTAGAAGGATTATATTGACAAATTAATTTGGTCAAATTAAAAAGTTTAGGACTGAATTAACATAAGTGTGATAGATTTAGGATATTTTTGGTAATTTTCCCTAAGAAATTCTAATTCCATAAAGAACCCATACTAATTTTTTTTACTAAGTGATATGACAAGTTTCAATTGAGGGCTTAAATAAGTGAGATCTATTCTTTGAATGTCTAGCTTTTAGGTACCAATAAGAAATTATTATATTATTTATTATAAAATTTTAGAGCGCTACTAGCATAACGGTGGCTGTAATGTCTTAAAATGACGGTCACATATCGGTCATAGATTCCACTATGGGAGCATGGCCAGGCGACTTATAAGGTTAACGAAACTCAAGGTGACACTAACATGGCCTTAGAATTATGATGAGATTTAAATTGTTTATTAGAGTTATGTTTAAGATGGCCTTACAATTCTAAACTAGTACAAAAGGAAAATAACAAAGAAAAATTTTGTATAGTTCATGTTTGTGGCCATATCAGGGGTATAAGATCACAAGTAAATCAAATATATACAAGACCAAAAAATTAAATAGAGCATTTGATCATATTTATTGAGATTTTTCGTTGTTTTCATTGTGGCCAACTGTCTCAAAAGAAATAATTATAAATACAGAACTCAACGGGATTTTCCATCAAGAAATATCCCATTAAGCGAGATTATCAATTTCCTGAGGAGACCGGACAAGCAGGTCTCCCGATTTCCTTGAAAAATTACGTGATGGAGACAGCGACGGCGCTTTCATATTCTCAATCAAGAGACGCAAGTGGGGTTGATCCATCTAACATTCAACGTGCCGCTTCATCAGGCCATGACACAAGCATGCCAACCTCCATTATTTTCATGAAATAATGGAGACCTCCCATTGCACATTCCAAATCATGAATTGGGAAATAAGACAAATATTTACCAAATCGATCATAAATTTATTATACGAATGTCAATTCAATTCTTAACTTTTCAATTTTCTTTGATGACGCTTTTTAAACATTTGCGTTCGAAATTTTAATGTAGTCTTTTCGACTAATTACCGATGTGGCGTCTAGTCATTATTGGCCATTCAACGCGCATTCTGATATGCACAACTTTACATGAGATGACATCCTAAGTTTTAAGTTGTTTGAACACAATAATGTATGATGCCACGTCGTTTTGTTATCTAATTTGTGATAAATAAATTATTGACGTGATTTTCAATGGCTTAAAAACAGTAAGTTTACCATGGTCTCAGTGCACAATGACTTGAATTCCGACACTCCCTCTCAAATTTTCTCTTGGCCATTATTCCTATGATTCTCATATTCTGTCGGTCTTTCTCCTCATTCATTATCCAATAGGAATTAATCACAGATCAACTACATATGAAATTGCTTGTCTAGACAGAATTTTGCAGTCGGTGTTCTAATTAGATTTTTATCGTGAGTACACAGTTGGGAAGAAGATACGTTAGACACTGCCCCATATGAACACATGAAATCTTGTCAATGAGTTCTTAAGAGTCGTGGTGAAGTACTCTACATGGAAAAGGTTTTGATTTATAAATATTTAATACAACTATTACAAAAAAAATATTTGTCGGATTGCTTAATACGTGTCACACGGACGACGTGTCTAAATCAAACATTCAATCATTCAATCAATAATTTCAAGGTTTTAAAGCAAAATGATTCGACTAGGACAAAAGTAACCAACAAATTTTCCGATCATGGAATCCACTTTCGGCCAGTCATTTTTTATATTATACTTGCCCCCCTCCGATCGAGACCAATCCCAAGCAACGTGTTTCCGAACAAAAGTGAAACATAGAGAACTGCCTTTCATTAGCCTGTGAGGACCCAGTTAGCCCCACCCTGCACCCGAACATAAATAATATGCTCCGTATGTAGATGAGCCTAGTAGATATCCCACGTTGATTTATGTGGGCTTGACATAAGATCGACATCATCTAACGACAGAAATTCATTGGGTTTTTGTGCTCCGGTTCATGCAAGTGAGGCCAGGTTCCGCACTGCAACCTCTGGGCCAGGCGGCTGCACGATATCACGGGAAGACATGGTGACAGGGCTTCAAGACTTACAAGTCTTGAAGCCTTTTGAAGAACACGACAAAATATGAGACTAAAAGTAAAGAAAAGAGAGGCAGTGGAGAATTTTATATATTTCTATGTACATTGAAGAAGAATACGTAAGCTTATTTATAGATTTTATTGGATGATTATGTGACGTCCTAGGTACATCACATGCTACATGCGTCCTTTCCATTTATACTCATAATCATAATTACGCATGTGGAAATACCACAAAATACATCAGAACATACCATATGAGAAAGTCGCACTAGTTTACTATATATGCTTCTTCTTCTTCATACAAATACTAGTACTTATTATCACAACATATAGTCCTGAGACTTGTAGGTTATGGGCACATTGGTACTACTACTCCTATACTAATCCACAAGCAAGTCACCACCCAACTTGGGGGTTAATGGTCTCAGGCATCATCTCATCCCTTTCTTCGTCATACCCCAAAGGGAACATCCTACACACTGAAAAATAAATGATGAATTGAAGCTCGATAAATGAAATCCCTACATATAAGGTAGGAGATCATCTTAGCACTTAACCTAGTACCAATCAAATAACATGAGTTCAAGACAATAATTATGTGTGGACAAGTTCTTCTTCTTTACTAACACGATATGCCAATAAAACCATTAACCATATTGCAAGTTCATCCACTCATAAGCAAGCATAAAATATGACCTAACATTTCATGATGTACTAGTATTACCTATTGGTTTAGTACCATCATTTGTAAGAGTATGCTTAGGCAAGTCCATACTTGTCATGCATTTCACCACGCACATAAGTGAATTCATACATGTCGTGCGTTTCTCCACCACTATGCATATCTTCCAGACTTGTCACAACTCTCACCACCATTCATAAGTGAGTTTGAATTCATACATATATGAGTTCATAGCGACCAACAGGGGAGACTTGGTGACAGTGACACGGCTCGCAATGCTCTCTCGACACATGAAGACTTCAAGTCGTCTCAAACTCTTCCAGAGAACAGGACAACATGCCAGAGAAAAAGCATACATAAGAGACGAGATGTTGTGGGGTTCTCTCTGTCATCCATCCGGAGGATGACAAAATGAAACTAACGCGAATTGAGGACGTCACACGGGAGATTCCACAGCGACGAAACGTGTATCACGCGAGACGGTCGTCTTTCGATTCATTGTCTATAGCCATGGACGAGCAATAGGAGTACAGTAGGGGTCCACCCAAAGCGTTTCTCATTCTCGTTGCATGCGAATTCGAAAAAGCAAGGAAACGCCACATTAAAAGGAGAAAATGACAACGCCGCATGTGCTTCGAGTTGATTTGACCTCTCCACCTATTTTCTTCTATATGAGGTCATCAGGTTCACTGTCCATGATAATAGAAATAGACCAGCCAATTGGCCCATACCGTTGCCTGATGAGCGGTATACAGTCTTCTTTTTTCTTTCGAAATGAAACGTTGACAACATAACATAGACTTAAAAAGGTTACTTTCTTCTCAGATTAGAATCACTTGAACGTAATAGCAATGGGACCATTATTATATGCACTCGATATATTAAGACCTAGTGAATACGATTTGTTAGATCATATAAATTTCATGCAAAATCCATGTACTTGACCTGCCATTTTATGTGGAAGCAAAAACATTGCATCGAGTAAATATGAACTTTAAAAGGATCTCGGTAGGGGAAAACATAATCCCACCCTTCATCAAAATGTATATGATATGGCAACAACAAAAAGAAAAGTAGGGGGGACACTATGCTCTCTCGTCATTGACAATTGCCCCTCCACCTATTCTCGCTGATCTCGTGCCTTCTGTCCATATCCCAAATCCCACATATAAACCCGCTAGATTCAAATCCCCATGAGTGTGCAGATGAATTGACAGTCGAAATAAACAATCAGATCGCATTCATGACATAAGCTCTGGTCTTGGCTCTTCCATGTGCAGCAGGTGAGGTAGAGGAAAGTGGAGGTTGTTGGGTGTTCGATGGTCATCTTCAGGATTTCTTTTTTTTTTTCTTTTTTTTTCAAGAGCTTAATCAAGACAAGAGCTAGGTTCGGTATTCAAATAGAATGGCGACAACCTTTTGTCTTGAACAAACCCTAAATCGTATTATTATTTATTATGGAGCCTTTAAGTGGGCTGTTGTATTAAGAAAGTGGCAGAGTTCATCATGTTTCGGCAACTACATCCCAAATGATAATGACATTCAGTACATTAGAAAGATGTAAAGGAGTGGCGAGAAGGAGGGGATACGGATGATGCCCTTTTTTGGGCTGAGTGGAGTTTTGTGCCCTAAAAAAGAGAGAATAAGTTCTTATTCTTTGATGCCCTCCCTCCTCTTATCTCTCTCTCTTTTCTTTCTTCTTTTTGAAGGGAATAAAGTTGCTATATACGCCCACAGAGAATTTAACACCCTCCTTTTCTTTGTACAAGAATCTACTCACAAAAAAAAAAGGAGGAAAAAGAAAATTTGACATTCGTTGGGTTGTTGAGGGAGCGAGAGGGTTGTGGTGGGCACTAAAACAGATTCGTCGTTATCAACAAACTCCAAGGACGGGCCAATCAAATCTCTTGACAGCCAAGCGAGAAAGCAGTGCATCCATACAAAACAGTAATTGGGATTTTTCTGCATACTCTGTGCTCCTTTTTATTCGAGAGAGACTTGTTTACATTATTGAGTTGAAGAGGACTGTCCAAAATCTCACCCTCTGGCGTTAAAACAAAATCTTGCGCCATTTTGCATGCCAAATTCTTGTATCCCCTATGGTCCACCACTAAATATTCTCGTTCCCCATAAAGATCTACTGGATTTTATTGATGATCTCTCGACCTCATAGTAGGATGATCAGGTACAACAACAGTGGCACCCAGAGAATATAATGATGATATTAGCAACACCGTGGATACGTCTCCCTGTTTTCATTTCAACGAGCTCTTGTCACATAACATTTTTTTATAATTTAATTATGCTGCTTTTATAGGTTTTAAGTTATTATAATCTTTGAATGTTGAAAATATTGAGTTAATGATTCTATCTATAGAACTATTAGTTTCTAAAAGAAATCACTTTTTACCTCTCGAAGTACAAATATAATAACCTTCAGATGCCTTACAAGAAAGTAACCCTCTTCTATGAATATTAGAAAATATCGGGTACTCTTCATGTAGACATGACATATACCCATAATCATATTTATTGTCATGTAAAGATGTATTAAAATCATAAAAAGAATTAATGAATTGCAATATTTATTTTAAAAGATTGGCATCCTTGAATACATTTGTAATTGTAGTTCCAAGCAAATATACAAAGCAGTTGACTTTGAATTTTGTGCTCGGTATGGGCAAATAAAAAAAAAGCAGACTATATGTTGTAATAGTTATAATTGTGAACAAATATGATAATGGTAATTATCTTCATAAAATATGCTCGACTTACATAGAAATTGGCTACTAATAAACATTATTTATGTTTATGTTTTTTTTTTTGTGCCAGCAAATGGATGTAGCTACCAAATCTCTAATATGTGTTTTCTCTTCAGATTAATCTTTGGCATGACAATATAACTATTGGATTAGAACTTTTACACAACGTCTAATCAAGCCTGTAATTTTTGTTTATTGGGTCCTTCAAGTATATATATATTTTTAACATTTGTATCGATTCATCTATCAAAAAGAATTACGAAAGTGCTGCCAATATGGCACTAAGTTATAGTTAATTGCTATCGTAGCACCACATGTGATATTAGATGTGGTTATTGAAAACATTAAATAATATGAAAAGTTAAATATTTTTTGAATCCTAGGAAGGAGCAAAATGTGAGGAGTTTGCCACACGTGCAGTGAAAATCGGAATAGTTAGGGCTCAAAAGATGAAGGGAAATATTTATTTATTTATTTTGGAGAGAGAGAGAAAGAAAGAAGGAGAAGAAATGGGTGGGATTGGAGCCCTTAAATGCAACACTTTTGGCGCAGCCCAGCTGCGGGAACTCCAACCCCAAATGTCCCGCCACGTCGGTGGCCGCAGCCACCGAGGTCACCTCATGCGCAGGCTTTGAAACCAACCTTTCGTCGTTGCAGGATAAATCGGCACGTGGCGTATTCTTTGCTCCGGTACAGCACGAGCTCGCGTTCTCTCGGGGCCCTGAAGAAGAGCCCAATACCGACCCGCTTACTGGGCTTTGCTGGGCCAGCCCATGTCTTGTTTTTAAGCCCACCCTCAGTGGGAGTTAGCCTATATAGACGATGCGGTTTTGTTAGTTGATCCAACCCCTAATCCAAATTACCATCAAGGCTTGAACTCAACCGGCACATTTTGGTGTCGAATTGTCCTAATATGAAATCGTGATATGCTCGGCACATCCAACAATCTGGTCACACGAGACCCATTTGATTTAAGGGATGGAATGTACAGGATGTACGTGCACTCAGTCCCCAAAATAAAGTTCATGGAATTCTGGAAGATAGTCATGGGTTATGCTTCCACTGCAACCTGTGCAGACATCGTAGTTTTTCGGTTAAGATGTTAGACCAGCTTGTGTTCATGGGTTCCCAGGAGGGTTAAGTGCCGTGGGGGTAGCTTGCTGGATGCGTTCTTTTCGAATTGTGTAAAGACTAGGTTATCATGATTAGTTGAACTGCAACAATTGTGATGTACAGAAGCATTATTCTAACTTCCTTTTCAATATAATGCGAGGTATTGTGGTGACTTGGTATGTGAGGAAGCCTTAGAAATACTGCAAAGATGCATTCCTCGAAGGTAAACTACGAGAAATACTTTTGTTTTCAATCTTTTGATAAGAGTTTTTTTTTTTTCCTGGTTATGCCCGCAAATCAATTAAAGTGTAATTTGAGGCTGCTTCTTTGCACTGTCGTTTGAGATATTATATAGGACCCTGGCCAATGACTAAAGTCTGAGCCATAAATTTGTAAAGTTTTGGTAGATAGTATGGAAAAGTACTAGTTATTTCTATAGCCTTTTTAGAACCCAAAAAAAAAAAAAAAATTCTATCGCCTTTAATATAAGTTATATATTCCTAGCTAGCTAGTGTTTTTCATCGTGGTTTATCAGTACCAAACTAACAAAGCAATTAAGTTCTTTCGTCCTAAAAATAAAACGAGTTTTTTTTTTTTTTATATAAAGTTATTATCAAGTAAATTCCCCAGTACTTCTTTATTGATCTTGTGATCCTCTCTTGTAGGTTTGGATGAGAACATTTTGTTCTTGTTGAATTGACTAATATAGTGTTTTCCATCCCTTTATCATATTTATAAGTAATCATATCAAGGTTGGAAGATGTGGTATTTTCTGAGTTTTGAATCAGTCTGTCTTTCTCACTTTCACTCCAATTTAACACTAAAGTGATTAAATGAACTACAACATAAAGAGAAAGTAAAGCAAATTGAGATTATTTTTTTGTTTTGCCATCATATCTAATTAAGATAATATTACAAAAAAAAAAAGCAAGAAAAATTGAGAAAAGATACTTGTTTTGGCCTATTAGAACAATTCTATTATCTTTTTATGGAAATGAAAATTATATTAAGATTAATTGCAATATAATTAGGGAAAAGTAAAGACTCAAAGTGAATGGAGATTCTTATTTGTCATAAAAGTGAACTGTGTTTATAATTTTTCTGACCTATTATTATCATATGTAAGGAAAAAAGACAACGAAGAAAAGATAAAGGGAAAGAAAGATTATGATAATGTCAAAATGACCATATGTTGGCCTTCTATAAGTCTACCTCAGTGCACTATAATATTAGATTGTGACAATTAAACTTGCACAAATGCTTCCACAACTATAAGTCCAAAACTTTTTACCAAAAATATATATATATATAAGTCCAGAACAAATGGCAAACATAACATATATAGAATATACAATCAACCTTAGAAGCCCTTATGTACAATTCATATACACGTCATTATAGTGACAAAGAATCAGATGCTGGAACCTGCTAAATAGAAAAGAGAGCTGGTCGTTCCATGTTGGCTCATCTTGGAAGTAGTTGAAGTCGCATGGGAGTAGAGGTTTTCTTCATCCACCACGCTTTCGGTCTCTTCATTATTTTCTTCAACTGTCCAGCTCGGGGTTAATCTTGGTGAGTTGCTCAGCCACTTCCCTCATTGTTGGCCTCCTCACACCACTTATCACTTCACAGCAATCTCAGCAACCATTCCTCCTCTCTCCATTGCATCTTCACTAGCAGCTTGAAGCTTATGACATTAGATAGTATCCTATCCTTCACAAAAGAGTTGAAATAAATGATAATACCGATTGACTCTCCAGACTTAGTAACGAAACTTGTAGGCTTCTTTCCGGTGAGTAGCTCCACGAAGACAACTCCAAAACTATATACATCACTCTTGGCTATTAGTATACCGGTGGTCAAATATTCCGGATCAATGTAGCCCAATGTGCCTTGTATTTCATTAGCTACGACATGACTACGCTCTGGTGATATAAGTACCGAAGTTCCAAAATCAAATATTTTTACTGAGTAACTTTGATCCAGTAGTATGTTCACCAACTTGATGTCACCGTGGATGATTAGGGGTTCCACACAGGAATGCATATACTCTAGTGCAAGAGTAGCTTCGGTAGCTATTTTGAGCCGGTTTTTCCACAACCTTAAGATGGTTGACGCATTCTGATGGATGTGTTGGAAGAGGGTACCATTTGAAATGTATTAGTAAACCAACAAGGGTATCCTAGTCTCCAAACATACGGCATGGAGCTTCACCATGTTTTTGTGGTTTATTTGCATCACAATCTCAAGTTCATGCTGGAAATCCCCCTTTACTAGGGACTTGTGCCCATCTTTAGGCTTCTTGATTGCAACCACGGTATCTCTCGCTATTATCCCTCTATAGGCTGAACCAAATCTACCTTCGCCTAACTTATTGACATCATCATAGTGGTTGGTTGCTTTTGTTAGCTCTGCCTTAGTAAAGATTTTAACTCTCTGGTGTTTTAAGAGCACTCCTCCATTTTGTTTGAAGTTCTTCTCTTTGCTTCTCCTGCTCCATGTGTCAAGGACGAAGGCACCAACGGTTATCAAGAAGAATGCCGCAATAATAATCACTGCCAAAGAATATATGTTACTAGATTAATGAGTCAAGCTACTAATCCTCATCTGGTGCACATTAGTTCACAAAGAAAATTAATTTCAAACACACAACCCATGTAATCTTTTTTAACACAATTTGCATCCCTCACTATTGTTCAGTTGATTGGTCAATCTCTCAAAAATAAAACTGCCCCTAATTTAATGGCGAATGAGATGGTTTCTATAACAAATTGGTCACACATTATGTATCATGTAACAGTACTTATAAAAGTACACATTTGAAATTTGACACGTGTGATTATAAACTAAATAAGTGATCAAAGGAACCCCATTTAAATGCATACTGTCAGTGGGCAAAAGAACACTTCAAGTGCCTTAACTTTGCAAAAGGACACTTAAGTCTTGCCATAACTTACGAAGGTACACTTAAGTGCCAAAATCGGAGTAAAATGGATCACTTGAGTGCCAATCCGCCAAAATGCCGACGTGTCAATTTTCCGGCGAAGAGTCGAAGTGCATAAACGGCGTCGTTTTATAAAATATTAAAAATATTTAAATATTTAAATTTTAAAAAATTTCAAAAATTTCAAAAAACTAAAAATATTAAAAAAATGTAAAAATTTAAAAATTTAAAAATTTTAAAAAATTTTAGAAAATTTTTAAAAATTTTATAAAAATTTATAAAATTCTAGAAAAATTTATAAAATTCTATAAAAATTTATAAAATTCTATAAAAATTGATAAAATATTTAAAAATTAAAAAGAAATTAAAAAGAAATTAAAAGTTAAAAAAATAAAAAAATTCAAAAAATTTTAGAAAATTTTAAAAAATTTAAAAATTTTAGAAAATTAATTAATTTTAATTTAAAAATAAATTTATTTAAAAATTTTAAAAATAAAATTTTAAAAATTAAAAACATTTGCAAAATTAAAAAGTTACAAAAAAATAATTTAAAAAAAAAAAAAAAAGAAAAGGGTGCCGGTTGAGGGTTGAAATTTTTGTAAATTTTTTAAATTTTTGTAAATTTCGTAAGTTTTTTAAATTTTTTGTAACTTTCTAAAATTGTTTGTAAATTTTTTTGAATTTTTTGTAAATTTTTTGAATTTTTTGTAAATTTTTTGAATTTTTTGTAAATTTTAAATTTTATGTAAATTTTGTAAATTTTATGTAAATTTTGTAAATTTTTTTATAAATTTTGTAAATTTTTGTAACTTTCTAAAAATTTTTGCAAATTTTTAAAATTTTTAAAATTTTAATTATTTTTTAAATTTTTAATTTTTTTCTAAATTTTTTAAATTTTATGTAAATTTTGTAAATTTTTTGTAATTTTTTTGTAACTTTCTAAATTTTTTTGTAAATTTTTTACTAATTTTTTAATTTTTTTGTAAATTTGTAAATTTTTTGTAATTTTGTAATTTTTTTTTTTTTAATGTTTAAAGTTTCTAAATTTTTTAAAAATGTTTTAAATAAATTTATTTTTAAATAAATTTATTTTAAATTTAATTTAAATAATTTTTATATTATTATAAAATTCGAATGATGTCAAAACGACGTCGTTTTGGCCGATTCGGCCTGACTCACTCTCCGGTGAGACACATCGGCGAGAAATATTAATATTTTAATGCCACGTATGATTTCCGGCCAACTTCGCCGGAGATGGCACTTAGGTGTCCCACTTTTCTTAAAATGCAAGACTTAAGTACCTTCGTAAGTTATAAGACTTAAGTGTCCTTCTGGCCAAAGTTATGGCACCTGCGTCCCCGCACGTCACTGTCAGTGTGTTCTATAACTTCGGATGTCTTTCCTTGCATATAGTGAAGAAGGTTTGTAGCAAAACAAAACACAATGAGAAAGCATTCACCTCACATTGTGAATTTTTTAGCCTACTGTGCAGGATATAATTATCACGATTATATGTCCTCGTCCATCATTTGGAGGGAACCCGGCAGAAGAACAGCCCAAGTGTTATAACTTGGCACCGGGGGACACTTAAGTGCCATAACTTCAAAATGGTATACTTGAGTGCCAGTTTCGAAGTTAAATGGGACACTTAAGTGCCACTCCGGTGAAAATCCGGCCAAATGGCTGACGTGGCAACTTTCTAGCAAGTTTGGTCCAAAATGGCGTTGTTTTCCACGCTGACGTGGCGGAGAAAATGCAAAAATGACGCCGTTTCATGTCTGACGTGTAAATAATAATATAAAATTAATTAAATTAAATTTAAACTTAATTTTATTTAAAATATTCAAAAAATTTAAAAAAATTAAGAAAAATTTAAAAATTAAGAAAATTAAAAAAAAAAAGGGGGGTGATCGAACGGGCGGCCGAGGCTGAGCCCTCGCCGTTGCCGCCTCCCCGCCGCCGCCGGAAGGGCCGGCGACAGAGGGGGAGAGTCGGCCGGGGTCGCCGCCCTCGCCGACCGACGGCGAGGGCCGTGAGCCCTCGCCGGATCGCGGCGAGGGCCGCGACCCTCACCCCAAACCGGGCGAGGGCTCGCGGGCCCTCGTCGACCCTAGCCAGGGCCCGCGACCCCGACCACCCTCCCCACTCCGTCGCCGGCACGGGCCCTCGCCGCCTCTCGCCGACGCCGGGAAGGGTGGCGACGGAGTGGGGAGCCGGCGAGGCCAACCGACCGGCGGTGAGGGCCCGTGAGCCTCGCCGGCATCCGGGCGAGGGTCACGGCCTCGCCGCGATCCGGTGAGGGCTTGCAGCCCTCGCCGTCGGTCGGCCGAGGGCCCGTGACCCCGCCGACCCTCCCCCTCCGTCGCTGGCCCTTCCGGCGACGGCGGGAGGCGGCGGCGGCGAGGGCTCAGCCCTCGGCCGCTCGTTTGATCTCCCCCTCCCTTTTTCTTACTTTTTTTTTTTAAAATTTTTTGAATATTTTATATAAAATTAAGTTTAAATTAAATTAAATTATTTTTTATATTATTATTTATACGTCAAACGCGAAACAACGTTGTTTTTGCATTTTCTCTGCCACGTTAGCGTGCAAAACGACGCCATTTTGGACCAAATTCGAGACAATTGCCATGTTAGTCATTTGGTCGGATTTTCGTTGGAGTGGCACTTAAGTGTTCCATTTTACTCTGATATTGGCACTTAAGTGTACCATTTTAAAGTTATGGCACTTAAGTGTCCCTCCGTGCCAAGTTATGGCACTCCAGGTGTCCCAACCTCCCTCTATCGCAGACATTTACCCAAACGCGTGTGAATGATGCGTATAATTATAACCTGTCAATCCATGCCACGATTGGAGGAGATTTCTCCAAATCAGTGATGAAAGAAAATCTAGCCATTTTATTATTAACAAATTAATAATATCTCTCAAACTTGTTTTAAGTTGGAATGGGCACGAGACGGGGAAGAGGACCACATGCCTCGTCCCAGCCCCTTGAATGAACTAGCCCCACCAGAGAATTAATTATATTATCAAAAAGAACTAATCCTCTTACCAGTTGGCCATTTGACATTTTTTATTATTTATTTCTGTTATTTTTATAAGAAAAAGAAGTGGTTTCATGGGTTGGTTTTATAGTGCCAAACAAGTTCCAGCCTTCACAAATTAATCAATACGGAACAATGTGAAGATGAATTACATGGAAAGCAATTGTACCACATCGCTTACCTAAAGGACTTTCCAAGCTTGCATTTTCTATAAAAGCAAGACTTATAAGTAGAAGGTTGTTCTTATGGGTTTTATAATTATTTATTCCTATTTTTATAACAAATATTACAAAAAAATAAAAAATATATGTATTTCTTAAAAGCGTATATGTGGCGGATACTGCTAGCAGCCCATTCGAGGCGATGCGCAGCCCCATGGGGCGCAAATTCCCTTAGCCTCGTGCCCATCCTTGGTTTTAAGCACACCACTTCCCCGAATTTTTAGGTATGGATCCGTTCCTTTTTTTCAACTATTGTTATACAAAGTTTGACCTTTAAATATACATGTCTAACTGCATTAACTTTAAATATGTAAGATAGATGAGAAAATATATTTTGATACCCCTGGAGAAACTAATACACCCATTGCAAAATTCCAATTAAAACATGGATTGTTATACCATATTGTACCAGCATAATTCCTAATTAACAAGTAGTTTATTTGGATCCAATAGTTTCACTTCTAATTATTCTCAACAACTTTATTTGTCTATTTCCACTAGGGTCGTCTAGGGGTGGCAAATGGGTGGATCGGGTTGGGTATGGGTCGGGTCAAAAATGGGTCGACCCATATTTGACCTATTTAACCCGTTTTGATCAATATTCTCGTAGTGTAAATTTAGTGATCCATACCCGATCCGACCCGAATTGCACCCGACCTATACCCGACCTAACTTGTATTGCTAAAACATATTAATATTCTAGGAAAACCCATTTCTACTATATGCTAATTGGATTAAAACTTCAAATTAAATTAAAAATAGCAAATAAAAAAAAAAACCTATAAATTGAAATATTTATAAAAATTGTAACATGAAATTTTTTTAACTAAACCTAAAAAAACTCATTTTTATGATTTTTTTATAAAAAAAAAAGTATTGTTAAAACATTTTTATGCAATACAAATTTTTTAATAATTTTAATAATTCTTTTTAAAATATTTTTAAAAAAATCGAATTTTTAATTTTTTAAATATAAAATTTAATTATTTTAATTTTTAAAAATATTTTTTAATTATCTAAAATATAATTTTTATTTTTAATAATAATTTTTTTTTTTTTCTTCTTCGACTGGCACTGGCCATGATGACGGCCGATGACCGACCACGGGCGAGATCGAGCTCGCCGATCCGGCGCGGCCCGAGCCTCACCCAATGCCGGCGAGCTCAAGTCTCGCCGATTTGGCGAGGCTCGAGCTTGGCCGGTTGTCGGTGAGGCCAAGCCTCGCCGGATCCAGTGAGACTTGAGCTTGCCGGCATCGGGCGAGGCTTGATCTCACCGATTTAGCGAGGCCGAGGCCCCGCCTGACGCTAGCTAGCTCGAGCCTTGCCAGTGGTCAGCGAGGCTGAGCCTCCCCAGATCTGGCGAGACTCGAGCTCGCCGAGCCTTGCTGACAACTGGCGAGGCTCAAGCTCGCCGGCGTCGGGTGAGGCCTTCGCCTCACCGCTTGGCGAGATTGAGCCTTGCTCGATGCCGGCGAGCTCAAGTCTTGCCGGATCCGGTGAGGCTCGAGCCTCGCCGTCGTCAACAAGGCCGAGCCTCGCCTGGATCCGGGCGAGACTCGAGCTCATCGACATCGGGTGGGGTTCGATCTCGTCGATCCAAGAGGCCGAGGCCCCGCTCGACGCAGCGAGCTTTAGTCTCGCTAGATTCGGCGAGGCTCGAGCCTCGCCAATCGTCAACGGCCCGTCGGCGAACTCGAGCCTCGCTTGGCTCGTTGCCGGCCACGCCCGCCGCCGCCGGTTAAGGAAAGAAGAAAAAGAAAGAAAAAGAAAAATAATTAAAATATGAAAAATAATTATAATTTCGATTTTTTATAATAATTTTTTTTTTTTTTTACAAAGTTAAAAAAGGCCATGGGTTTAAACTTTAAAGTGGGTTTCCTAACAACTCATTTAGAACTATTTCTTTTTGTGTTTTACATTCTTAGATCCATTTCTAACCCATATTTAACTTTCATTTGACCCATTTCCGACCCATATTTAACTTCACTTGATCCATTTTCGACCCATATTTAACTTTCACTTGACCCATACATGACTCATTTAACTAAAAATGGGTCATAATATGGGTTTATGACCCATTTTGCCAGCTCTAGGGTCATCAAATGGGTGGTAGGGTTAAATCGAAAATGGTTTGATCCAAATTAACTTATTGATATGCACTACAACCCGACCCATATTACTAAAACATATCCATAATTAGCCTAACATATAAAAGTCCATATCCACTAATTTAAAGCCTATTAAAACCCATATTTACGATGCATAAACGTTCTTAGCTACTTATATTTTTCTACATTTGCTTTACTCTTTCTAATTTTTTATGCATTGCGATATTGTTCTTCTTTAAAAAAAAAATGAAGCTTACACAGTCAAAGTAAATATAGTTACTATTTTAATTACTGATTATGATTATTTCTCAATAAAAAGTAATCACTTGTTTTAAACATATAGAACATATAAACCCCATAAACAATAACAAGTGATGTTGTTCATTTTAATACATATTTTTTTCATTACTCCCATGACTAAGCAATCTACAAACAAACATATTGAATGTTTAAAAGCTTAAGCATACATTTCATCTCTCACTTTGTGTCATTTTTCCAACATAATCCTCGAGTTTTTCTTGACAAATGTTTTTTTTTATTATTTGAAAAGAGGGTCAATTTCATTTCCTTAAGTGCTCCACGTACTCTATAGCCTATGGAATTATGTCGTCTTCATCAATTCATAACTTATAAAAAGCTTATAGATTACTTCCGACCGCAAGAAGACGTTTGGTCATATATACTTTTAACAATGATAGGATTGCATTGGATAAGATATGAAATCCAAGAATTTTGCTATATTCTATGTACTGTTTGGCGAATCGCAGTAATAGAGTTATTTTTATTTACATCATATCATGTATATTATTTAGTATAAATGGCACATTAGTATAAATGAATTGAAAAGTTGTACAAATGGAGATGGTAAAAATCTTTGGTGACACTCTTACCCACTTCCTTTTTATTTACTTTTATTTTTATTTTCCTCTCTTTTTATTATTTTTTCCCATCCATTCTCTAAAAGAATTAATTAAATAATAAACTGCACTAATATATCTAAAGTACTAAAATACCTAAAATATTTGATAACTAAAATTTGTATATTAAATTTATTTATAAGATATAATTAAATTTGAATATATAAATAAAAAGATTAAATTTTTAAAAAGTGAAATTGTTGTTATTATGGTTATTTTGAATTTCTTATATTATGATTCAAATATCAATTATATTGAAATATAATTTTAATTTTATTAATTATAGAAATTTATAATTTGAGAAAAAAAGAGGTAATTATAGTACAAATGTTAAAATTTTCGTATGGCGCTTACATTGGTGCCAAACTTTTATTCGCTCACTTGAGTACCATAAATTTAGAAAATCAATCACTTGAGTGTCAATTCGATTTGCTCTGTTGGAAAAGCCGATGTGGCTGCCAGAAAATATTATCTTAATATATTATTATTATTATCTTTTGAATTTTTATTTTTATTTTTTGCTTTTCTTTGTCTTTTTTTCCTTTAGGATTAGCGAGGGTCACCGGTGACCCACGCCAGCCTCACCCAAATTGGGCAAGGGTTGCCTCGCCCTTGGTTGCGAAGGCCTTGGGAAAGGTCATTAAGGCTGTTCTGGGTGGCATCTAGCTTTAGGCAATTGTGAGTGATGCCATTGAGGGCGAAAGAGGCACGTCGCTGCCTCGCAATGGTTGGCGAGGCTTCGATAGCCTCACCTAGGGCCTTCGCAAAGAGGGCAAGGTAGCCTTTGCCTAGATTTGGCTGCCTTCATCGCAAAGGCCCGGGCGAGGCCGTCGTGGCCTCACCGACCATTGGCAAGATCGCGACAAGCCTTACTTGCTTTGGGCAACGTCTCCCATGGTCGCCCAGCTACCGGTGAAAGAATTTGCAACCTCGCCCAGATTGGCCACCCTCACTGAGAGGGCCTTAGGCTACGTTGTCAGGGCCTCGCCAATTGCTGGCGAGGCCACAATGACCCTTGCTTGCTTTGGGTAGCATTGTGCGTGGCCACCAAGTGGCTAGCGAGGGCCCTTGTGGCCGAGGGCAAGGCAGCCGCGGAAAAAGAAGAAGAGAAAGATATAGATGGAAATAAAAAAATTTTAAATTTTTTTTTAAGTACAAAAGTTTCCACATAGGACATGGGAGGTTGGGACATCTGGAGTGCCATAACTTGGTACAGAGGGACACTTAAGTGCCATAAATTTAAAATGGTACACTTAAGTGCCATGATCGGAGTAAAATGGAACACTTAAGTGCCAATCCGGCAAAAAACCGGCCAAAATGCAGGCGTGGCATTTTTCGGCGACATGCTTAACCAATGTGGCAATTTTTTATAAAAAAAAAAAGCACACGTGGAGGAGGAAACGACGTCGCCCCATCCACTGTGCATTTGGCCAAACTAAACGACATCGTTTTTTCTTAGTGTTAAACGACGTTGTTTTGCTTATTTGGATTTTAACCTTTCGTCAGTTCACACCAGGTCTGGCGTCCTCTCCATCCATCGCCGTTCACAGCTCGTCGTTTGCAGGTGATCGCTCGCCGTCGTCGCTCGCCGTCGTCGATTTGCTCAGGTTTTTTCTCTTCTTCCGCTCCCTTGTGGTGAAATTAGGGCTCCGACTCGTTTATTAGGGCTTGGACTTGAAATTTGGGGGTAGGCTGGGAAAGCTCAGGCTTGCTGTGAGATTTATGGCTCAGATGTGGTGCTACAATCCTATTGGGGGGTTCGAATTGACAGTTTAGGAGCGGCCTTGAAATGTATGCTCGATGTAGGGCTCGGCGGGGGGAAAATTAGGGCTCGGTGTAGGGCTCGACGTCGCCTCATCCATTGTGATGTGTGATTCATTCAGGGTGTTGAATTGTGATGTGCGAAAGTAATTTGTAGTGGTCGGATGTGAAATGTGTGATATGATTGGTGATTGTTAGGGTTCAGAGTATTGGACTTTGGACATATTTGAATCGAAGGTTGTGGGGATGGGGACTTACGGATATTTTTTTTTTTTATAAATTGCATTGTTGAGGACCCATGCTGAGGAATCTCTCCATCTTTTAAAGGAATGCGAAGGCATAATCAAAGCAGTTGTCAAGTCCCATCTTTATTTGGCTTGTCCTGAGGCCTCTTGTTTTCAAGTCAGTGCTGTCCGACCGCATCTTCCCTCTCTCTTTCTTCTTTTCTTTTCTTTAATAAAGAGTGTAGGGACCTCCACTTGCAATTTTTGTCCTTTGTGAATGTGGTCCCAAAAGTTAATTGTATATTTGTCCTTTTTGTTGCAGAAATGGCGCATAAAGACTATGTTGCTGTCATCGTTTACTACGGTGGAGATTTTGTGATTGTGGAGGATGAGTGGGAGTATGAGGGGGGGGAATGAGGGTACTATCTTTGTAGATATAAAGAAGGCATCTTATATTGGATTTGTTAGGGATATAGTGACATTTTTGCCTTGTAGAGTACAAAAGTTACTGTACTGTGTTCTTGGGAAAGGCTTGAGAGATGGTTTGAGAGTTTTGGAAGATGATAATGGTTTTAGGATGTCTTATATCATTATCTTCATGGCGAAGAGGCGAAAGTGTTTGTTGAAAATAATAGTGATAGTGAGGACGAAGATGATGATAGAGATAACACCCAAGTAGGAGAAGGAGGAGATGGTATTCAGGCTAGTACTGAGGTTAGGGATGAAGTATGGCATGATGGACAGGATGGGGAGGAGAGGGGCGCAGATGCTGTTCACCAGAGCGATTGTGACATGGGTGATGTCACCATCACTGAATTAGATTGGGAAGTAGCTGAATCCAATGACGGTGATGATGACGATGACGATGAAGGGTTGGCTGCTGAAGCTGAAAATTTATTAATCTTAAGTGACGCCGACGATGAGGAGCTTACAGTCAAGGAAAAAACAAATGGACTTTTTGTCGATAGATTTGCAACTTTGCATGTAGCTGATGAACATCCAAACAGAGACGAAGGCCCTGCAGATGTTGGTGTTGCTGGCCAGGTCCTGGAGACAAATTATGAAGAAAGCATCGACACCTCAACTTCCCAGGACAAAGTTGAAGAAGATCAACGAGTTGTGTGTAGAAGGAAAAGTAAGTTTCCTTCCTATGATCCATCTGTTGCCTCTCCTACTTTGTCAGTAGGTATGAAATTCCATGATGCGATACAATTTAGGGAAGCTATACTGAAGAACTCCATTGCTGCACAAAGAAATATTGATTTCATTAGAAATACCAAGAAATTTGTAAGAGTTAGGTGTTCGCAGCAAAACTGTCCATGGAAGATTTACGGTGCGTTTGTTAAGAAGAGTGGGTCTTTCCAGATTAGAGCCTTCCAAAAGGAACACACTTGTTCGATTAATTTTCAAAACAAAAGGGTAACAAGTGCATGGTTGTCCAAGCACTTCTTCGATCTAATCAAGCTGATGCCCGAGATGAAAATTACTAACTTTAGGATGCTGGTGAAGGAGCGTGTAGGCATTAATGTATCTAGGAATCAATGCAAAAGAGCAAAGCAAAAGGTGATAAATATACTTATTGGTCAGTATGCTAAGGAATATGGGCAGGTGTGGGAGTATGCTTGGGAGTGTAGGCTACAAAACCCTACAAGTAGAGTGTATGTAGAGGTGATTGAGAGACCGCTTCCTGATCATGGGACCAAGTTCGATAAGTTCTATGTGTGCTTTGATGCATGCAGACGAGGATTTTTAGCTGGTTGTAGACGGATTATAGGATTGGACGGCTGTTTCTTGAAGGGCTTGTGCAAGGGAGAATTGTTGGCAGTGATTGGAAGAGATGCGAATAACCAAATGTTCCCACTAGCTTGGGCTATTGTAAAGATTAAGAACAAGGACAATGGTCCTGGTTCTTGAAAAATCTAATGGCTGACTTGGAGATAACAAACGGGGAAGGGTGGGCATTCATGAGCGACCAACAAAAGGTAATGCTTGCTTTTGAAAAATTTAGTCAATAGTTTGCTTTGTAATATGAACATGTAATTTGCTCTAGTATTTCTTACTTTGAATTATTGCGGGGATTGGTTCCGAGCAAAGAAATGAGTTGTTACCCCATGCTCAACATCGAATGTGTGCGCGGCACATATTCGGAAATTGGGCAAAGACCTATAAAGGGGATAAGCTGCAATTGCAATTTTGGCAATTAGCAAAGAGTGCAAACATGGCTGACTTTAGAATAGCCAAAGAAGGAGGCTTCGTTGACAAAGGAAGGTTGTGCTACCCTATTTCAACTAGAACCGAAGCATTGGTGTAGGGCATTCTTCAGTGAGGAGTTCAAGTGCGATAACGTCAACAACAACATTTGTGAAGTATTTAATTCGAAGATAATAGATGCCAGATGCAAACCAGTCATCTCAATGCTTGAAGATATACGAGTTGCAGTTATGACTCGGCTGCAGAAACAAAGAGATGAGGTTGCAAAGTGGACAAGACAATATGGTCCTAGGATTGCCAAGAAATTGGATGAGAACTTGGCTGCAAGTAAGCATTGTCATCCCATTTGGAATGAAGATGACGGATATGAGATAATGAATGGTGCAGATAAGTATGTTGTCAATCTAGGAAGTAGGAAGTGTTCATGTAGAGCATGGCAAGTAAGTGGAATTTCATGTGCACATGCCATATGTGCCATCCAGTTGAAGGGCGACAATACAGATGATTACATCGATGATTGGTACCATAAATCAAAATATCTTGCTTTCTATCGGTTCATGATGCAGCCAATTAGAAGTAGCAAGTTTTAGGAGCCCATAGATCATGAAGCACCTCAACCTTTGCCACTTAAGAAGAAAATTGGAATGACAAAACGAAGACGAAGAATGGCAGAGGGAGAGGTCTCGGGTCAGCAAAGAATGAGCAGGCATGGTGCAAAGATAACGTGCTCTTATTGTCGCCTAGCAGGCCACAATATTAAAGGTTGTCAATTGAGGAAGCAACAACAACCGTTGAGGCAAGGTGAAGGGCCTAGTGAAGAGACAATTAGAGAAATGCACACAACAGGGCCAAGTGAGTCGACTGTTCTTCAGTCAACAAGTAGAACCCCGGTAAGTCATGAAATTTATTTTATGTTTATGTTGCTTTCTTGTCGTTTATCATAAAAATGTACATAATATCCTATTTGGCCTTGTATGTAATGTGTTTGTTAGGTCACAAGAAGAACCTCAGTAAGTCATGAAACTGAACAACCTGTTCGAAGAAGGCAAGGTAGAAGACAACCAGGTGAAGGATTGGCCCAAGTAGCATCACGGCCAGCTGAAGGATTGACCCAAGTAGCATCAAGGCCAGCTGAAGGATTAGCCCAAGCAGCATCACGGCCAGTGCAGTCAACTGTTCTTCAGCAGCGAAAGAAATACCCAGTGGTAAATTCAACCGTTTGTATTCAGTTTTTCATTTTCTTTATACTATTATATGTCTCGATATTATATTTATGGTATCTTTTGGCCTCTTTCTCAGGTTCGAAGAAAGCAAGTTGGAACTCAATTGCCAACTGAAGGGCCATCACAAGAGCCACCTCAAGGATCATCACAGGGGCCACCAGAAGAAACACTGCAAGGGGCACCACAAGTACCACCAGAAGGCCCAACAGAAGGAGGTGTCACTGAAGTTGAAGGGTTACACAGAAGGACAACTAGAACAAGGCCAGGTGAAGGGGCAGCTACACAAAGGCCATCTAGAAGACGCCCAGTTGAAGAATTGGTCGAAGAAGCCCCAGCTGTAGCTAAAGGGCCCAAGAAAGCAGGAAAAATGGGCAACAAATCACAAGTTCCTGAAAGTGACGCCCTTATTCAAACAAGAGGGGCACTTGGGAAGAGGTTAAGACAATATGGCTATGGCCTTTATACAAATGAGCGTACTGGAACAGTTATTCTCAATGTAAGTTTTATTGGCTGCATTTAATTTAATTTATGCTGTAGATTTTTGCTAACAATTTATTCTTTTTTTTGTAGCTTGGGAGAAGTTCAGAGGTTCTTATCTCAAGCCCAACTCAAGAATCAACGGCTGCACCAACAAAAAAGAAAACATCAACTGTGCCAACAAAAAAGAAGAGAAAGAACCCAGCTCCAGGTCCAGCTCCAGCTCCAGCTCCAGCTCCTTTTGATTCAATTCGGCCTAGGACATTTGCAGCTCCATCTGAGTCAGTGGATACTGAGAAGGTTGAAGAAGAAGGTGCACGTCCAGTTAGAAAGAGTGCCAGAATTATGAATCAAGTGAAAGGCCTATCAAAAGGAGCACGAACAGGGGGTGTCGTGCATATTGATTGATGAGATGAGATGTGACAGGATTTGTGGAGCTTAGGAGTCAAAACAGTTATGTAAACGTTGATGTTGTCAGACTTGCTATGGATGGTTATCTTTTTTTTTCTTTAGTTTTTCATTCATTAATGTTGTCAGACTTAATTTCAATATCAAAGAAATGATCTTGCGCTGCTTGTCAATTTATGTTGTTGTTTATCATGGATTCTGCTTTTACTTGTTGCTGCTGCTGTTGGTGTTCTGTGGTGATAGCTGGAGTGCTGGTGTATCTGGTGGTGGTGGATGGTGATTGGTGGTAGTGAGTTTGTTGTTGGGGTGCTAATGTGGTGGCTGGGGTGCTGGTGTGGCCGGTGGTGATGCCTGGTGATTATGGGTTTGTGGTGGGGGTTATAGGCTTAAGCAGCTGCACCTACACCTAGTACAAGTGTGTAGTTTGCACATCTTACACCATGTGTACTGGTGCAAGCTAGTGCAAGGCTCAGCTTGCACTAGTACCTTGTGCAGCAACACCACCAGTATGGTGGTGGCTGGAGCGCCTAGTGTGTAGTGTGGCTAGTGGTGATGGTTAGTGGTGCAACCGTTGCTGGTGGCTGGCACTTAACTGTTCACTTTTAACTACAAGTGACACTTAACCGATCACTTTAATAATAACTTGACACTTAAGTGATCCTTTTTTCATCGCGACTAGCACTTAAGTGATTACTAAATACAACTTATGGCATTCGAGTAATCACTCATGTTTGTCTTGTGTATATGTTGGTCTGCATCAAAACAAAGAAGATGATGATAAACTTATGGCAACTCCATACGACAGCACAAACAACAACAAAGCCACAATGATCTTGTGGAACAATACAAACTTCTTCGCATCTTTCATAAACAAAAAACCCTACGTTTAATCCAGAACAACATCATTTTTACCTATGGCAGTCGGAGAAACTTTTTCTCATTTTCAAGTAATTTACATTTCATCATAAAGTACAATAGACAACAAAACAACACCATAATACACGCTTGATAACACTTTCGTTCAATTTTCATCATTGAAACTTCATTCTTGAAAGGTTTAGTTGAAGATGTTTGAGCGTGCATTGAGACTTCATTCTTGAAAAGTTTAATCGAAGACGCTTGAGCTTGCATTGAGTCAACATCGTCCAAGTCGTCCACGAACACAGATGGAGATTGCTGTCTTTTATGAAGTAGATCAAATATCACCTCGTGGCTCGGTCGAGAATTTCGCATCGATCCATTTGAAGTATTTGCACTTCGATGCTTCTTTATATCGGGCGCATCCATAAAATCTTCTCCCATGATTGATTTGAGTCCACGATGTTCTTCTTGGACTCGGTAACCCACAAAAACAGAAACGTTGGCCTTCTCCTTCGCCGGTGAGAGGAAATTGAGACGCTGCTGCGAGTCCCGCTCTCCATTTCCAAGATTCGACGAAGGAATTTTGGGCAAATGAAAATTAGGGTTCGAGACTTGAATTCGAGCACTTCAATAGGGATTTTGGCTGATTTAGGGTTTTAGATTTGGGGCATTTGGGGAGACGACGTCGTTTTGGAAGATTTGGGGCTTTTATTATGCGGACGACGTCATTTCTGGTGAGTTAGAGCCGACTCGGCTCTCGGCGAGCCACGTAGGCAAAAAATAATAATAAAATATTGCCACGTAGGATTTCCGGCAAGGGTCGCCGGAGGTGGCACTTAAGTGTCCCACTTGAAAAAGAAAGTGGCACTTAAGTGTACCGTTTTGAAGTTATGGCATTTAAGTGTCCTCCCATGTTAAGTTATGACACTTGGGCTGTTCTTCTGCCTAGGACATGGTGAGCGATTTTACTCTGATGTGGCACTCAAGTGAGCGGAAAAAGTTTTAGCACCAAAGTGAGTACCGCACAAAAATTTTGGCACTTGTACTGTACTTACCTTGGAAAAATAACTTACAATTCTTATCCACCTCTATACCAAAGTAGACACCAAGCGCAGTATATGATAAAATTTATCCCATCCTGAATATTATTCTAGCCACCAAGCAAAGCCTCAAGGGCTATCTATTATGTAGTGCTTATATATATATGTGCCCATAAATTAAAAGAAAAGATAATGAAAAACATAAGTGAAAAGCCCTAAAAAAATGATGATTAGATGTTCCTTTTTTCCGGTTGCGATGGGGTTGAAAAGGAAAATTGGGGGAGGCCCACAATGAGGGTACCGCGAAAGATGGGGCCCATAACAGTACATTATAAATGGCAAATTTATTCAAAAAGTTCTAAAATCAATTGCACTTTTACCAATTTTGATCTAAAACTCTTAATTTTGTCAATTTAGTCCTAAAACTTTTGACTTCTTGTTAATTGAGTCCATTTGTCCAATTTTGATAGGAATTTACTGAAGTGGATGGGCGGTGCTGATGTGTTGTGTTTTTAATAATTTTTTTTTGAATTTTTTTAATGATTTTTTCCTTAAAAAATAAATCTTTGCTTTTCTTGGGGGTTTGAAGTTTGGCCAATGAGTGTGGCCAGCCGACCCTCACCGGCCACGGGCGAGGGCTAGCAACTCTTGCCAGCCACGAGGCAAGGGCTAGCCGACCCTCACCGGCATTGGGCGAGGACCATAATGCCCTTGTTGGCCAAAGTGAGGGTGCGCAAGTCCTCACCCACAGTTGGTGAAGGGCCCGACGCTCTTTCCTAGGATCATTGAGGGTCAACCAGCAACCTTGGCCGGCCTTAGCTAAAAAAAAAAAAAAAAAAAAAAAATAGTAAAAAAAGAGAAGAAACCATAAAAATTCAAAATACTATTAACAAATTACCACGTCAGTACTAGTCATTCACGTCAGCAATTTTTGGCCAAAATTGGCCAAATGGACTTAATTAGTAAGAAGTAAAAATGTTTATGATCGAATTGACAAAATGTGAAAAAGTTTATGACTAAATTAACAAAATTGAAAGGTTTAGAGTTGAATTGGCAAGAATATGATAGATTTAAAACTTTTTGGACAATTTTTCGCATCATAAATCTCACCAATATGGGTCATTTAAACAACTCATCATGACACATTTTACTAGGCTATATTTTTCTTTTTTAACCCACTTTTGTCCATTTTTGTTGCCAAATGAGTTACAATTATGCAAGGCCATTAGAAACGAGTTGCAAATGGGTCTGTCTAGTTACCACCCTTTTCACCTTCTTTCTTTATTTTTATTTTTCTGTTTCTCTCTTTTAATAGATAAATAATTGAGGATTTTGTGAACCATTCACGGGAGGACACCTAAAGGGAACAATTTTTACCCACATCGAAACTCAATTAGGGGTGAATATGGTCCGCGTGGACGATTCCCACCTTGGAACTGGGAATTGCTCACTAAGGATCGGTTCTGAAAGATTGGAACCGATACTCACTCGTTGGTTCCATGGATCCACCTAGGAACCGAACAGCCAGTCCGATCCGGTTCCCGGTGGACTCATGGAATCAGTCCCCAATCCCTACAAAGCTTGTTTGGCCTTATATTCGCGTCGAATTATGAGCCATTTATTTTGATTAAGAATTGAAAATCATAAGGCAAAATGAATAGATAACACTCATTTGCTGAAAACTTAATTTATTTGAAGATCATGTAGTCCTATTAAGGTTTCTTGGCACTAGAAACAAGTGGAGAATTAGACTCCACATTAAAAGTCCTAAACCCACAAAAGTTAAAACATTAATCGCTTGATTCATCTTTTTTCAATGTCAACTTAATTTAATCATGGGAATAGCTAAGGAAAGACCTACCATGAAAGACCTAATTATACTCTTAAAATGAGTCATTGGCTCTTGTGGACATCTTTGATTGATTCTCTCATTCCTTTACGTTTGTTCATTTTGTTTTGATTGAAAAAACAAGTAAATGAATTATTAGAATGAAAAAGTAGGGGGTTAGTCCTATTACATACATAAGAGACAAAACTAGTTAATAATGTCAAATAACTATATATTTGGTAAAAAGACTACAAAATAATTAAGTAATCGAAATGTAATATATTTTTAAAATATATATCGGTCGATACTTACTAGCTCCACTAAATTGGAATCAAGAATCGGACTGGCCTCCTTGGGAACTGTTTCGATCCAGTCTGGTTCCAGGTTATTTTGCACACCCCTAAACTCAACCAAGACTTGCAAATTTGGATAATGATTACTGTAAAGGGATTTGGCAACGAATGAAAAAAAGAAACGCACAAAAGAAGCCCCAATATAATCCATAGGTGTGATCTTTGAATGGTGAGTCGAGTTTCATGAATTTTAGTAAGCCAATTGAGCTTTGTCAATCTTGAAGTTCATCCTTATGCACAAGGACTGATATAAACGGAGTTAGCCTAGGACAGAGGGACACGTGACAGCTTGTGGCATACTGCTTGTGTTGCAGGAGATTACATTGCAAGAGTTCGGCCCCATATTCATAAAATGAAGGATGAGGGGGTATCTTTAGAATTACTTGCAATAGCTATGATGGGACCCGAAATTTTGTGGCAACGGTCTTTACCATCGCCCAGCATTCCAAATGGGCAATTGCACGTGTAGTTCCCGAGCGTATTTATGCGCAAGGACTGATATAAACGGAGTTAGCCTAGGACAGAGGGACACGTGACAGCTTGTGGCATACTGCTTGTGTTGCAGGAGATTACATTACAAGAGTCCGGCCCCATAATCATAAAATGAAGGATGAGGGGGTATCTTTAGAATTACCTGCAATAGCTATGATGGGACCCGAAATTTTGTGGTAACGGTCTTTACCATCGCCCAGCATTCCAAATGGGCAATTGCACGTATAGTTCCCGAGCATATTATTGCACTTTCTTCTTCTTCTTCTTCTTCTTCTTCTCCTCCTCCTCCTTCTTCCTCCTCCTCCTTCCTCCTCCTCCTCCTCCTTCCTCTACTTCTTCTCCTTCTCCTTCTACTTCTCCTTCTCCTTCTTCTTCTTCTTCTTCTTTTGTGGCAATGGTCTTTACCATCGCCTAGAACTTTACGTACGAGATGCAATGAAGGTGCATGAGCTCGGAAAGGATCCTGCATAAAGTACTCACATAAATCGAGCTTTTGCGATGATGCATGAACCCTACATTACAAGAGTGAGACGAGGGGTTGTTTTTGCCAGATTAGATGTGGTCATTGGGGGCAATGATTGAACCTAGCAACGAGGAAATCTTTACATGCATAAATACATTTGTGAACAACCATTATCATATGAGTGTGGTGCATATGCTATTATGCATATGTATCACTAAATAGGATGGACTCACAAAATCTGACCTTTTAGATAGATTTTAGTACACGCATTATGTTTAGTGAATGTATTTAAAAAGAGGGGCACAAAGATTTGAGGGAGTGAAATTGCGATTGCAATGTGGGGATAAAGTCCCTAGAAATGATGTCGACTATGACATTGCCAGGACGGTGGCAACGGCCTTGTCTTAGTCTATTAGGCAAAATATTGGAATTATAAGAGATATATTTGACCAAACTCAAATTTACAAGATCAGATCTATTGCAATCATTGATCATGTGGTCTCATTTGAACTCCATATAATCTAATGACAGATACAGACTTGGGTCAAAGGCAAGATACCCTAAATTACCATGAATGGACTAAACTTAGAACTAGGGAAGGAGAGTAAATTTCCTGCAGGTATGCATCCTACAATGGGCGAACAACTCCCATTCAAGCCCTACAGGGACAGCCTTTAGCAGGAAACCACTCGCCCTTTAGTTCAGAGCCTAGAGACACTCAGAGATGCCAGGATGGAAACGTTTCTAATCTACCCAAGCTGCATTTCTTGGAGGATCCTACCAGGCTGGAGAAGAAGAGTTTAGAAAGCCATAGAGAGAGTTTTCATCAAACACTCACTTTACTTCAAGAGACTTTGCCCAAAACGATACACCCTCCTTGCCTTATATAGGTAATAAGAGGTCACCAAGACGCACACAGGGACCTTACTCACGAGTCCAGATACAAACAGAGGCACCATAAACCTTCGGGAGGGAATTATTCGCACACTATGAATAGTAATAGCATGCGTGAAGTACTTTCCCTAACCTAGTGCTACAGTAAAAGTGAACAGTGATTTTGCTACAGTGAAATTATACGGACTCAGCGGTCTCGTCCGTTACGAGCATTGTAGCTACGAACTGAGTCTTATGAGCTGTCTTCTAGGAGATGTGCCTCGTATTTCTGTTCAAGGGCTTCAAGGTCTTCAGGTGAGAGGATTTGGTTCAGCCTTCGTGATGAGGATGCTTCTTCATGAGCCCAATGTGATGCTTCTTCTTCAGCCCAGTTTGTGTGTTCATTTTCTTGAGTGTCGACAGGATTTCTTGGCTGAGGCCAGTTGGATGCCTGTGCATAGAAAGATGTGTCCATGTTTTGGAATAAGGATGAAGGTCCTTGTTCATAGGGATCATGGGACAGAGGGCCTCCAAAGCGCGCATAGGGGTCCTGGGTGGATTGGACAATGTCATCTTCGCTTGTCATTTCATGCTCTTGGGACGATGTAGCTTGTCTGTATTGTCCGAGTGCTTCCTTAACTTCTGGTGCTAGGTCATAATGATCCCACGCAGTGGGTATATTATGCCAAACATCTCCGAGAATTGTTTTGTTTTCCTAGCACAAGATTCTCTGGAGTTCTCGGTATTCGTGTTCACAAAGTCTAACAGATCTTGGATAGGATTTGTGAATCTGTGCTTCTCGGTTGTCCAAGTAAGGTCTATAGGATGTGGCTCCTATTTCTGTGGAGCATCAATGATTCTTCCGTTGTTTGTGAAAAAATGCCATGGACGTTTGAAAAACAGGATGGTATGGACTTCGGGATTCGGTGTCATGGTTCTCAGTTCCTTTTCCAAGAGTTGTTTCCAGTAAGTAGGAGAATAGAACCAATTATGAAAGTTTAAGAGATTCTTATCACTTTTTTTTTTCAACATTTCTTCTAAGTAAGAATATCCTGGTGAGGTTAGCAATGAACCTTCTGGTTGGAATTTCAATGGCTATCAGGTACTTATTGGTTAAGTACCACAATAACGTCTTGAGCTGTTCAGGGAAATCATATTCCTTCCAAATAAGAGGATGAATAAATGGATAATTCTTATTTAATCCAAAAGGGTAAAGAATCGAACCTCCATTGAATCTGAATAGGTCCGTGTGGCTTTGCCACATGAGATTTTCCATGTTCTCAGTAAGGTTGTCATTCTGGATTTGCTGAATAATTTCTTGGGGATGTTTCCAGCTGTGCAAATCTTTGATCTTTTCAATTTTGTATTTCACTCCATGATTGAGCATATGGAAATCATGCCTCTTGATGTACATGTTGATTTCGGCTGGTGCTTTTGGTTTTGATAAAAAGTCAGCAAGTACATTCTTCTTTCCAGGAATATGTTTGGTTTCAAAAGAGTATTTTGAGAACAATTCAGCCTATCGAAGCAGTTGGGAATTTGGAATATGTTTCCGTTTAAACTTGGTCATCTGAGGAAAAGATGCCATGTCTAATTCTACCAAGAAGTGGTGGCCTATGAGATGAAACTCAAACTTTTTGATTCCATTTTTTACTGCTAGGATTTCTTTGAAAGTGGAATGGTAATGCATTTCAACTTGTGAAAACTTTCCACTTTTGTGAGCACAAAGATATCTCTTACCATCAATTTCTTCGAACAGGATGGCTGCCCAGTATTCATCACCGGCGTCAGTTTGAAGAATTCTTTTTCCTGTTGATGGTATTTGTAATGGTGGGAGATTCTGCATAATCTCCTTAAGCTCAGCGACTGCTTTGGTCTAAGTTTTCCCCCAAGGTGAGGAATTCTTCTTCAGCATGGATTGCAAAGGAATCAGAAGCTTTGTAATGTTTGGGACAAAAACCTTGAGATAATTGATTATCCCAAGAAATTGCTGAACTTGTTTTGTTGTGAAGTTATCTTGAGGAAACTTCAATAATTCTTGAGCGATATGCGACCCTGGATAGTATGTACCTTTGTTGAGGTGCATTCCAAGAAATTCGATTTCTGTTTGGGCAATATTCATTTTCCTTTGAGAAAGCATAATACCATGCTTTTTCACGATTTCTGCAAACTGCTCAAGGAGTTGACAGTGTGACTACTCATCAGGACTGTAGAGCAGAATATCGTCGATGTATACGGCTGCACTCGACAAGATTGATTGGAAAATATGACACATGGCCTTTTGGAAGAGGGATGGTGCTACCTTTAAGCCAAAAGGAAGAACTTTTCACTGGAAATGCTGGTTTGGAATACAGAATCCTGTTTTAGATCCTGTCTTCGGGATGGATGCCCAATTGCCAAAATCCGGCTTTGAGGTCGAATTTGGAATAGATATGGGCCTTGGTTAGACCACTAAAGAGAGAATCTCTGGATGGTAAGGGGAACTTATCATCTTGGAGAAAAAGATTGAGAGGTTGATAGTTTATCACCAGTCTCATTTTTCCTCTGTGTTGCTCGGCGCGCTTATTGACATAAAAGGTTTCACAAGCCCATTGAGAATCGGAGATTTCAATAAGGCCTTGTTGCAATAGTTCCGAGCATTCCCTTTGAGCTAAAACTAGATGTTCTGGCTTCATTCCTATGAGGCTCGCCTTGGTTGGGTTTATATCTTCATTCTTCTTGAAAGGAAGGCAAACAAAGAACTCTGGATTTTCCCATAAAGGATGGGAACACTTTTGAGCGAATTCTAAATGGGATTCTGAGCAAGATTCTAGCAACTTTTGCATAATTGGATCTAGTAGACTCATCTAAATGGAAAATAGTCTCTGGATATTGACGAACTCAGAGAATTGATCTTTATATCTAAGACCTTTTCCAGGAATGATGCGAAGCTGAGAGATTTGAGTCATGATGTCCCACCCAATTATCAAATCTTTATTGGGGAGATTTGATCCAATGATTTTTGCATTTATGGAGCACCGAGGAAAGAACTGGACGATTCTGCGGTGGTCCCGACATTTGTGGAGAAAGTATCTTCTGAGGCAGAGTTGAAATATCGGACATAGGGAGTCCAATATTCTTCGGGCAGAACTTTAGTATCTAAGATGGAACAACTTGCTCCGGTATCAATGAGAGCAATGACAGTGATAGGTTTGACAAACTTTGAAGTGAGGATTTTTACAGGGAAATGGGGACAGTGAGTTTGACTTGAAAATATGTCAAGATTTGGTTCTGAAGATGTGGGGTTTATATGGAAAATGTCTTCAGACTCTGAGTCTGACTCAGTCTCACTGGAAGTTTGGTAAGAGGGAATGACACAAAGAGTTTGTTCAGATGGTTCTTCATCAGCAGAGAATAAGGATTCAATATCATCATTTTCAAGAGAAATTCCTGTTTCATTCTCAATGTGATGAATTAGACGATTCTGACATTTTCTCGCTTGAAGACAATTTTTGGCAAAATGTCCTTTCTGGTTGCAGATGTAGCAACGGTTTGATTTTTTGTGGCATGTGCGATCCTTCCTTCTGCGTAGGTATCGCCATTTCTTCTTTTTCCGGAAATGCTTGGAGCCGTGTTTGGATTTCTTTATCCAAAACTTCTTGTAATGTTTCTTCTTCCGGGAATACTTGCCACGAGTACCATCACAGTCTCGCTTTGAGCATTTGATTTTTAACTTCGACGAGAACAAGCGATTCAAGGCGCTTGTCGTCCGTGATGTAATGGACCATCCGGCGCTTTAAGCACAATTCTTCGAGACATAAATGAACTTCTTGCTGTATTTCTCCCAAAGGAACATCTTGTATTCTCCTTTGTTTTCCAAAGAAAGATCTTTCAACCATCTGGGATAGTTCTTTAGGGATGGAAGTAAGGAAAACATGCTTCAGATTTGGATATGCTCCGACTTGGTAAAAAAGCTGAAGCATTATTCGATAATGCTTATCAAGATGCTTCTCCTGGAGGGAGCAGCATCTTCTCTAAAAAAAACTCTCTTCTTTTTTCTTTTTCTTTTTTCTATGAGATCAGTGGGTTTTCCCATAAAGACATGATATAAAAGAGTAATGGCATGGCTGAAATTAGGTGACATCAGAAAATGAATCTAGTCTTGTTCTGAAATTGATTGCCACCAGAGTTTGAGGCTTCCTGTGAATCTTGTAACAGAGTTGTACAGGACATCATTCATATCATGGTTAGTGATAAACTGGGTATTCAGCCAAGTATGAAATTTTTCAAGCCTTTCCGGCCATTTGTGATAAGGAATATCATCAATGGTGAAGAATTGTTTTGATGCTATGGACACATGCTGAGCAGGATTGCTTGTCTGACCAATTTCTGGGTCAGAATAGTTTGATTCCATTTCATCATCTGGGGGGTCAGCCATGAATATTGATGAAGTCACTAGTGCAATAGGGAGGGAATCAACCGTAGGAATTGAGAAGGATGAAGAGGAGGAGAGGGATACTGAATCTGATTCAGTATCATGAGAAGTTTGCTCCACTGGGAGCAGAATCTGTTTTTCTGGAATGAGAGGATCAAGCTGTTGGATAACAGGGTCAAGTTCCTGAGTACCTAAATCCTTTAGAAAAATTCGTTATTACGGGTAGTTCCTACAAAGGATCGGACTAATGACGTATACAATACTTGAATTCTCGATGTAGATGCTACATAGTTGGTTCTCATCCTTCGAGACTACGAGTGTAATAGGAGCATCCGTCGACAAAAGGATCACCCTAAGATGATCATCTCATGGCTATTGAGAACGAATCAAATCAGATGGTTCTATTTCTCAATCTTTCGACTTGCTCCTACGGAACCAAGGTCGAAAAGATTGAAAAAAAAAATCAGTCATTCACAACCACTGATGAAGGATTCCTCGAAAAGTTAAGGATTAGTAATCCTTTTTAGAAATCGAATGGATTCGGTCTTATACATACGCGAGGAAGGTAATCAAAAAAGAAAGAACTAATGGATTTGATAGCATCATCTGATCTGGCCTCTCTCTTAAAACAATAGAACTCGATTATGTAGGCGGTATTTTTTCTTTCCCCTTTTCCTTCTGCAGTGCCTTGAGGCGATTTCGTATTTTTGCCATATCTGGTTCTCTTCTGTAGGGATCTTCTGGAATAGTGGCAAAAATAGACGTTTATGGCGGTGGGGGTAAATACTCAGTTTTAACAGGAGGTGCCAATGGATCATTAAGCATAGACTTAACTTGAGCTCTCCCAAACCCATACTAATTCGTGACGTAGGTTTAAGTTCTTAACATGCAATTGATTTTTAATTAGGAGTCGCCACTAATTTTATTTTTGGTTAGTCAATTAGAAACCCAAGTAAAGTAATGTGAGTTTTACCTTACTCCTATGAACTAGAGACTCTAGGTATGGCTTTACCTTACTCCTACGAACTAGAGACTCTAGGTACGGGAACTTGGTTACACTAAATTTCTCTAATGCCCTTTCGGTACCATTATTTTATTTTCAAAAATGTTTTTTGCAAGCAACCTAAATTGATTTTAAATCTCTTTCCCTAACATGCGAGGTGAGCGCAAACCACCAATTTAACACCTAAATAAATAAATTGCAAGACTTATCTCATAATAACGAAAGCATCTGCGTTGTTAAATCAAAATTCACACCAACAGTCTTAGATATTATTTCTAATTAACACGCAATTTAATTAATGAAAATCATGCAATATGCAATGCAATATTAACTAAATGACCTAATTCTAATGACATGTAATTTCTAATTAAATGGGCCTAGCAAAAATACTAAATGATACGCATCTCGGTGAATCTAACCCTAATGACGTGCAAATGACATTTTTTTCCTAAAAGAATGCATTTTATCCTAAATAATAAAACTAATTTAACCTATGACATTTTTTTTTGTATTTTTCATAAAATTCGAAATTTGGTGAAATGTGAAAATTACCTAACTAGATTAAGATTCTATTTAATTTATATTAGGAATTAGGTCGAGCCAAATCCTAATTTAAACTAAAAAATTATCTTAACCTAAATAATCCTAAAATGCAATATATCTAAAAAAATACCTAGACTTATAATAAATTAAGAAAAATATTATCTAAAATTAAACTAAGTGCAATTTAATGTACAAAAATATGTCATAATTCTACATGAAATATGCATGGTGATTTTTGTTGTTGTTTTTTTTATATTAATTTTCGAAATTAATAATTGCCAAATAATTAAACATGCAATCCAAATTAAAATCTAGCAACCTAAATTGATTTATTTGAATTTTGATTTTTTTTTTATTTTCGAAAATTCATGATAAATAGAATCCTTAGCCTAAATATGCAAATAAACCTAAAACATGCAATATTCTAACTCAGGAATATTTCAAGATAAATAAAGCAATCAAATCCATTCAAAATTACCCAAAAAAATATTATATATTTCGCTAATAAAATCGATAAATTGATCTTAAGCCTTAAAATCAAAATATCAATTTTATTTCCACTTGATTAATTATTTCATCTAAAGCCTTGTAGATGAAATTTTAATTATGCATAGATAGGTATTTCAACCAAAGAAAACAACATATAAAGAGATAATAATAATAAAATAAAGAAAAAACCTAAACTTGCCTAATAAAGTAAAGCAAAAATACCTAATAAAATTTTTTCTTTTCTTTTCTTTTTTTTTTTTTTTTGAAAGAACTTTGGCCGCCGGTTTTGTGGGGAGCCGGCCGGCGAGAGAGAGGGAGTCGCCGGCTAGGGTTCCAATGAGGTTCCAGGGGCGGCACGACGGCGGCGCGGCACCAGAGGCTTCGGGATCGGCACGGAGTGGCGCGGCAAGATCGGGACGGCGTCGAGCTGCGGGCTTCGGCTCCGGGCAGCAGGGCGTCGGGTTGAGCAGGGCCGCCGCTCGGACGGCCTGAGGACGGAAACGCGGCAGGAACGGCGGCTTCTGGCTTCTGGTTGCAGCGGCGGTGGAGAGGCATCAGATCTCGCGAGTTGCAGCGGGGGCGAGCTCGACTCAGATCTACCGGCGTTGGGTCACGGCTGGAGCACGAGACGTCGAGCGCTGGGTCGCGGACAGCAGCGGCGTCGCGGGCCGGCGCGGGCTTCAGTGGCGATGGCGCTCGGAGACGAGACGGAGCGGAAGAGGCGGTGGCGCGAAGGTGGCTGGCGGAGGCGGTGCCAGCGTCGGTTGGTGCGGCCGCGGGGCCGGCGCGACCGGGGGCTCCTCCCGAGGAAGATGAACAGTCGCAGTCCACCCATTTCTTTTTTTCCTCTCTCTCTCTCTCACGTCACTCACGTCACTTCTCTTCTTTTCCCTTTTTTTTTTTTCTCTCTTTCTCTCCTAAAACCGAAGAAGGCCCTCTCTTTTGCTCCAAAATTTTCGAAATTCCTCCCCTCTCGTCCGTACGTGCACAGCACCTTTTATAGGGAAAAAATTTAGATCTTTGAAGCGTATTTTATTTTCAATTTTACTCGTGCATAATTTTCTGAATATATTATTGCACCACACATGATATTCTCTTTTGCATTTTTCACATATTCTATCCAAAATTTTCCTTTTTGCTTGAAAATACATCATTTGGTATATATTACCTAAAAATATGAAAAACCCGAACGGAATATGTGAAAAATCTTCCCTTCATGGCGACCTAAAATAAAAAAAAAAATGAAAATAAAATGTTTCTAAACTATATGCCATGTGTTTTTTTTTTTTAAATCAATCCCAAAAATTTAGGTGTCAACGACCTCTTATTTAAACTATAACACGTGGCAGTACACATCAGATAAATGAGACAAGCAATGTTGTGGTGGTCTATGGCCCGTGAAGGCTGATGGTGGGCTTTCCTAATCTGGTGGGTGAATGACTTGAACATAGAAGCGTTATTTTTTATTTGTATCTTTTGGCCAATCATTTATATGTAATTTCTTATTTATTTTCATCAAAAACTCAAAAAGTTAAACTGTTGACTTTTGCATCGACTTTTTGCATAAAAGAATCCTAAATAGCCATAATATTGCTTTGGCCACTTTAATTTAAAAAAATTCAAAGATTTGATCACAAAATTAATCCTTTAGTGGAAAATGAACTAAATGGTTGATTTTTGGTCAAATTTGTGATCAAAAAATTTAAAAATATAAAAACCCCTAAATCATCACATCTTAACTTCAATTTGAGTTTAGCATAGAAAATTTCATGAAGATCGATTGAGAATCATGAGTTTTAAAATTTTCAATTTTAGGTTTAAAATCGATTAAAAATAAAATTGCTTTTATTCTGTTCACATCTTAGTGTGCAAGTCAGACTCGTGGAGAGAGAGACGGCTGCGGGGCTCCGAGGCGCACAAAGGCCGAAGCTAGGCTTGCCTAAGGTGGTGGGCGAATGACGCGGCGGCGACAATGTCGTGAGGTGCAATCCAGAGAGTGGAGGTAGAGGTTGAGGAGAGAGAGAAAGGGTGGCACAAATAATACGGCGCCTCATCAAATGGGTAAAAACTAGATGGAAGCAAAGTGTAGATCCTACACTTACACTCCAATTCCTAGTCTGAGTAAGCCTACAAAATTTTAATTGAAGATGGTTCTTTCTCTAAAGAACAGAAAACTCATGTTTTCCCCAATCTATCGCCCCTCAAATATAAAATCATTCATAAGATTCTCATCAGCTGCTTCAGGTCTAAGGCCACCCCCACCAGTGACATATCTAGATATGAGGCAAGGCTACTCTGGGACATTGTTCATTGTATCCCATTCTCTATTCCACACACCATATTGTTTCATATGTACAGAATTGTGCTGAAGAGCAAAGGGAAATTGTCTTATGGTTCCCTGGTCACCAAAATCTTCAAGCATTTGAAATTCAAATTCCCAAGAAGTTAAGGGGTGACAGCTTGTCTAGGCTGACTATTGGTGAGGAAACCATGTTCAAGATCCATTTGAGACCTTCTCGTGAAGGATGGAGAAATAGACATGATGAAATTGTTAGAATTGGAAACAATGACAATGAGAGCTTGAGAAAAATGTTAGAAATAGCAAGACAGAACAAAGAAGAACTGAGCAGAAGTACATGGAAGAGAAAAGGCATAGTGGAACCTTCTGATAGTATAGTGAAAACAGGTAAGTCTGGACAGCCTCCCAAGAAGAAATGGTTACTGAATCTATCAAGAAATGGCTCTCAGATGAAATTGCTAAAGATTCGGAATAGACACTGGCTGACAAAATAAAGGAGTTGAGACAGAAAAAGAGAAATGCTGATGAAATAAGAGAGAGGTTGAGAAAGCAAAGAAAGAGCAAAAAAAAAAAAAAAAAAAAAAAAAGGGAGGCTGAAGCTGCCAGAAAGCAGAAAATGAAAGACAAGCTGAGATTGCCAGAAGAGTATAGGCTATTTGAAAAGATAAATTAGATGTTGAAGCAGCAAGCTGCAAGACAAGCAGAAGTAGGAGCTGAGGTACCTAGACTTGTAGAAGCTGAGGAGAAGATGAGAGAAGAAAAAATGAGGAGAAAAGGAAAGAGGATGAAAGAAGAGAAGAAAAAGATAGGAGGATGGTGTTTGAAGAAGAAAGATTAATTTAGTACAGAGACTCACTTATGGATGAAAGGGAATCAACTTTTCTAGAAGAGCTTGAATCAGAAGAAGAACCAATTGGATTTGTTGATATTGCTGCATCTCCAGCAATTCCTAAAGTAGCGGACAAAGGGATAGGAACTAAGGACATTAAATAGGATGCTCTGACCCGGGGAGTCAAAGGACAAACAACCTGAAGCCCCCACTGCAGACAGTGCTGAAGCCTCGTCCTACAAAAGTGAGTTGATGCAGATGTTGCAAGTGGTCAAGAACAATCAAACGACACTCAAGGATGTAACAACTGTTCTTCGTGCTGAATTTATGAGAAGATGCAGACTTTGCAGATCATTATGAACATGAAGATGAACAGCCTTAAAGGGGAGTATGGCAATTTGCAAGGGAAATTTGATGGCTTGAAGGAACAACTGGACAGAATGGAGCTTGGTCTTGGCAATTATATGGCTACCTTGGAGAACAAGATCAATACTCTGAAGTGTTATGACCATGCTTGAGCCCATCTTGACCCATTTTTAAACACATTCCTTCATCCAGATGATTTTCTAGTGTCTTATATTTGTTTTGATTGTGATGAATATTTCTGGTCTGTAATGAATATTTGTGATTTAATTCTTTGATGACTTAATTAAGTTTCTGATTTCTCCAAATTTTATTATCAATGATGCTGACAAAAAGGGGGAGAAGTAATGCAAATATGATATTGAGAAATGTTACAGACATTCAACATTCGCCTTTGGTTTAACCGGGACACAGATCTTGAGATATCTTACTGTTACGGAGTGTGATTCACTTGCAAGTGTGGTTATACTTTTCTAATAAATTACACTTGCAGGATTTACTTCAGTACAATTAGATTGGATTTAATTCAATACCTATTAACTCTGATTTATATCTGTTTTTATACATTGAAAGTCTACAAGGAGCTACCTTTTCTTTATCGTAAATCTTCACTAAGTTCCTCTATAAAGATAGTCATGCGCTTAACTGATAATATCCAAGTTTTTGGCTATATTAAACTGCTTGTTCATACTTAGCTTTAAATACTAAAATGTTGCCAGCAATCTCTTTCCAAAATATTTCAAACTAATTATCTTAATCTATGCATGGAAGTTTTTGTCACCATAAAAATGGGAGATTGTTGAGAAGATTCCTAATAAGTTTTGAAGTTGATAAAATTATCCATTCTTTATAGCGATCTTGATTTTTGCTAAGATTGTTTATGTTTCAGGACATGTCCGTGTTGAAAAGAACTTTGATATGATTTGGATTTTATATACTTGAATTTATCGAGTGGCTAAGGCTAAATGATCTAAATCTCTATCGTTGTCAAAAGTATCTCGTAAGAAAGAGTTGAGTGTATCTAGGGAGCTAGTTATATGTGGCATGGATGGAAGCAGCGTATCGAATGGATAGAAGAAAAGTGCTATGTGAATAGAAGCAAAATACTACACAGACACTGGCGGCGCACTTATTGGAATGCTGGATATAAGCAATAATTGTGAATACAAAAGGAGCACATATACACCCTGCACCAACCATCTTATCACAAATCATTCTTTGACGGCTTATTATCTTCACAAATATTCAATCATGCGAGATATTTTAATTGATTGATCATCATCCTGAAGGCAAGATACATTCCATAGACGAGCTACTCTATTTTTGGAAACCAAGATTTGATTATATGAGTGACCAAATCTACAGGAATTCTAATTGATTGACCTCAATGACCGCCTAATTTTTTCAACAATTGTCCAACTGTTAGATTGGAGATTGATCATCTGAAAGATTATCTAGTGAAAAATTTGAATGTTGAGAAGTATAAAAGAAGATCAAAGTGTTGAAGAGACAGAGTTTGAGAATTCATAATTCCATAATTCGAGAGAGCTTTACTTCTTTCTATTGTCTTTTGTGAGCTTTTACATTGTAATCTCTTGAGAAGTAATGGTAGAATCATAGTTTGTGCTTAGGTATAAGATAAAGAGACCTATCTATTTAGATGTAAGCAGCACCAATATCAAGGAGAAGTGCTTAAATATAAGCAACATTGCTACTGTACTTCTTAATGATTAACTAATAAAATTAAGTTAATAAGTTGTTCGCTGAAAGAACAGATGTAAGCTTACACTAAGTCGAATCAATATAAACTTTTTGTGCATTGTTTTCTATCTCTGTAATCTTACTTACTTATTGTATGATAGAAGCATTGCACTACACTGTTAGATATAGTCATAATCTAATTGTATTGACACTATTCCACACATTTCACTTTAAACATACTTGGCATTTCTTATTCCACATTATTTGTCAAGTTTGTTAGGATCATTTATTCACTCTTCTCTGGGTGATACTGCAAGCCAACCTCAACCCAAAGGACTTTCCAAAGTTTCATCTTCCATAAAAGCAAGATTTATAAGGCAACGTGATCGTGCTTCGGGTTTTATCATTACATTTCATAACTTCAGAACAAATTTTACAAACCAAACTAAAGAAAAAAAAAATTTCCGTTAGTGTAAACGGGGGCAAATTTGTCTGGCGGGGCAGCGAAAGTGCGAGCCCCACCCCGCCTCGCCTATTGTCCGGCCAAATTGCCTTGCGGAGAAATTATGTCCCGCCGGACACGGATCGCCCGTGCCTCGTGCCCATCCTCCGTTCCCAAGGAACCCGCTCCCAGAATCTTTTAGGTATGGATCCGTTCCTTTTTGGCGGCTACTATTATCCTAATTTTGACATTTCAATACAGATGTTTCACTTCAATAGGTGAGATAGATGGTAAAATGTATTTTTATACCTGAAAAATTAACACATATATTGCAAAATCTCAATTAAAATGGGGATTATCATGCTGTTCTCTGTCCTTATAATCTCAAGTTACACAAGCAGTGTTCTAAGATCCGCCACCTGTCCCATAGCTTCCTTCTGTCTCTCTCAAAAACTCTGTGTGTCTCTCTCTTCTCGTTTTACCTTCTTTCTCTTTATTTTATATTTCTCTGCTTTAGTAAATAATTTATTGAATAATTTTTTAATTCAGGGAGGGCGCCTAAAGGGGACACTTTCTACCCAATTCGAAACTAAAAATGACGTAGAACTCTGAATAATATTTAGGCTATATTTATTTTGCGAATAACGAATGATTTAATAAAAAAAAATTTCCTAAAAATTATTTTTGTATCATTTACATAAATGAATGAATGAAAAATATTTATATTATTTAAAAATATATTTAGACATAAATTATTATTGATAATGAAAATGTTTTTCGTTAACTAACTATTTAAAACAATGTGAGTTTAGTCGGATAGAGTTTTATTCGACAAAATCATGTTTACACACATGCACATGCACACCAATCAAATTCCTTGTAGCCTATCTCCACCCTAGCTATTGGCCGTCATATGCCCTAGGGGTGAGCAAATGAACCGGAATGGACATCAAACCACTCGAATTAGGCCGAATTGGCCGGTTCTAGGCGATTCCCTATTCTAGGTGTGAAATTGGCCACTCGGATGGCCCGGATCGGACTAGTATTTTTTGTGTGTGTGTGTGTTGATTGTTTAATCTGTCCACCACCACTCTCGTGTGAGGAGTCCTCACTGCTCACACTTTCTCCCAAATTTCTCTTAGTTTCTCATGACGCTCTCTCTCAAGTCCTTAACCCTAATTCCTCTCAGTCTCTCACAATGCTCTCTCTCACACTTGCAGCTCGCTCTCGACTAGCGCTCCCAAGAGGGTCGTAGCCTCGACATTCGCAGGTCGCGGCTCTTGTCTAATGCTTTCTCTCCAATTCTTAGCCTCGACGAGTGCTCACAGCTCCCTCTTCTATAAGTTCAAAACCCTAATCGCCATTTGCCCTTTTCTAGAATCAAGATTCTAGACCGCACGATTAATTCATCTTTGAGTTTGACATAATCTTTTCTTTTGGACAATTGGCCGGCTTTTGGAACACAACTTTATATAGTTTGACATACATTTTTGAGTCTTGGAAACTACTTGCCATGCAATGGCCAGTTCCATGGACCCACCATAACCAGACCTGGATCGGTGGTCTAGTTCCCTAGTAGATCCAAGATTCAATGGGCCGTTCCCAATACTCGATATGTGGAACCAGCCTTTCATGAGTGATTCTTCGTTCTAGGGAGTTCTCAATTCTAGGGTCCCTCCTTAGAACCGATCACTCTTAATATGCCCGTTGAAGCCACAATCATCATGAGTGCCACCACGGTCATGGAAGTGCCCATAAGCCCCTTGTTCTCTCTCTCTCTCTCCAGTGGTCACGTTTCAGGGTCAACGACCTTGTGATTTGTTCTTCAAATCACGTTTCACGGTCATTTATGTACTTTTTGTCCTGCGGGTAAATTTGCAATTTTAGATAGAGGTCGAACCTTTTAGCCTTTTAGCCAAAAGGGGTTGGGGGTGTTTTTGAAGTAAAAAGATTAAAAAAAAAAAGTGAGGTGTGTGTAGTGAATAAACGACCTAAAGAAAGGAAAATAGAGTGGGACCGCGGGTGTCTCGGTGAATACCGAGGGCCGGTTTTGCAGTATCTGGAATGGATTCTCGAACGGTAACGGATCGTAACTCCTCACAAGAATTTGTAATTCCTATGCAAAATATCGTAAGATGCACAAACTTACAGTATTTGGGATCAACAGCGAGACTTCCTTTTTATTTTATGCGGTGGTCATCAAGTGGCAACCAATGATCACTCGGTTGCGAAGTAGAACCGGATAAGCCAGATCAATAGCAAGTGGACTCGTAGTCTAAAGCAAGAATAGCTTAGATTATTGAGCGACCATCACAAGGGAATTAGAATGACCTGCCGCTATTATAGCAATATGAGAAATTTGGCAACCGACTTTGCCATCACCATTCATGCCAAATGGGCAGTCGCATGTGTAGTTCCCTTGCGTGTTCTTGCAATGCCCGTGACATGGATATCGTCGTGGATCATTGCACTCGTCTATGTCTATGTCAAACAGTAATAAAGATGAAACTGTAATTGTATGTTAATACCGACCAAAAAAAAATAAATTTTACGTTAATGTGTTTTTCTTTTGCTTCTTCAGGTAACGTATTGGTTGTATTGAAGCATCTAACTCGACTCGGAAAAACTGGCTTGACGAGATTGATTCCCGGAACTTATGGCTCAATCCAAACATATAATTTTTGGCTTGCAAAGAACAGAAGAAAACCTTGACATCCTGGGGACACTAGGGAGCCATAGGGATTCCCCGTGTACGCAGCCTCACAGAAGCAACGATAACCTGCCCGTTCCTGAAGTCAGAGAAGTAACTGTTGGTGCCCCAGGCATAGCTTGATCGGTTCGATTGCGCTTGCTCGCAGGTCAAATCCCGTTCAACTACCCAATCCAGGACAACCCTTGAGAAAACGTCTTTGCGCATTTCAGCTGGGACAGTAAGCTTGCAACCGGAGACATTAAACGACTCCTGGTTCACTACGAACGCTGATCCACAAGAGCTGAAGTTCCCAACTGAGTTGTAATTCGTTGAGCTGCTCATGGATATATTGAGGCTGCTGAGGTTCTTGGGAATTGACGTCTGACAGCAACCGAGGCCGGAGCAAGTGCTCTCGGCCGTGTAGTCGATGTACTCGCGGCAGTAGGAGAAGCATCCACTGCCGAAAGTCTGGGCGGCATCCGATATACCAGCAGCGGTGTCGCAACCGAAGACAGTGAGCTTGTTCCGGGTGTCCGAGATTGTATATAGCCGGCCAAGTTCAATCCACGGGTAAGGGCTAGAGCCATCAAGCCGATAACCACTCTTGTTGGCAGTCTAAAGCTCTGTACATGCCAACGGTGATTGTCCCGTTCTCCACGGAAACTTCGTAAAACGGAACGTTCTCACCGAAGGACAGGATCCCCGATGTGTGATCGCAGGGGAGGACGAAGTCGGAGCTTCACGCACAACTTTCATAGAGCCCAAATGGGAAAGGCAAGCTCACGTTGCCGCACCTTGGGTTGCAGTTATCCTTTACTGAAGAAGTGGCGAAGGCCAAGGCCATCGGAAGAAAACACAACACAGCCGCTTTCATCTTTACGTTTTTCCAATCTGCTCTTCCTCTGGCTCTCCTCTTACCGGTTTTTCTTAACCGAGATGACCCGTGGGAAAGTCATTGCCGGCATTTCCCGCAAACCATGTTTTCATTTGTACAAGCTGTGGATATTTCCTGATGCAAACTGACATAAATTAAAATATAAGTGATGTTTATATACACTTTCATTTTCACTCAAAATGCAGACATTCTAAAGCCATGATTGTTTCACAGGATAACAAGAGAAAAATCAGTTTTTTTTTTTTTAACCGAAATACTTCATACTTGGTTATTCAATAAGTACTCTTGGAAGTCCTCTGCAATATAATTTCTCTACTTTGCAACCGAGAGATCATTGATCACCACTTGATGGCCGTTGGATATAATAAAAAAGGCAATCTCGCTTGTTGATCGCAAAGACTGTAAATTTTTGCGTCTTAGGATATTTTGTGTAGGAGTTACAAAAACTTACGAGGAGTTAACAATTCGTTACAATCGGAGAATCTGTTCCACGTATCACAGAACCGGCCCTCACTGAGGCTCTTTTCCTTTCTCGGTATTCACTGGGAGACCCACGGGGGCACACTGTCATTCTTTCTTTCGGTCGTATATTCACTGCGCCCACCGCACTTCTTTTTTCTTTTACTTCAAAAACACCCAAAACCCTTTTGGCTAAAAGGCTAGAAGGTCCAGCTTCTATCTTGAAATTGCAAGTTTTCCCACATGGCTTCGATGGGCATTGTGCATGACAACCCAAATTTTTATTTCAGAGACAATTTTTTATATTTCATATTTGTTTCTAGACGAGAAATTCGTTTGGCAGCGTAATTTCATTTTTATATTTTTGAAATAAATTTTTAATCTAGAGCAGCAACAACCATTATAATACCAATTAAATGTCTATTTGTCGCAATCCTTTCGAGGCAAACAAAAAAGGAGTAGGTGAATTTTTACACGGGTGCAAATAACTCTCTTGCAAGGCAGCAATTGTGTTTCGCACGAGTTCTCTCAAGTCGTATTGATTACAATTTGATTTCCCATTTATTACTGATCAAATAAAAATAAAATAGGCAGTTGTGAATAACTCATTGTAGACTAGTTAGAAGTCAAGGCATGACGTGAGAGTCGCTTTACCTTTACAAATCAGAGAATTTGGTACAGGTATTTGGTTAAAGCCCATTGGTCGGTACCTCTATTCTTCAAAGGAAAGTTTTCAAACAGTCTTGGTCGATTTTATTTCCTCTCATGCGCCTGAAAGTTCAAGCATTTATGGTGGTAAATCATACACTCGAAAAGTTACGAAATACAAAAAATGTATGTAATCAAAACAATGAGATAGTAAATAAAAGTGGAAAAAAAAACAAGCCGAGCCATGTTGAGCAACCATTAAACATAGTCTTGTTATACGCCCTGGGTCAAGATTTTGTTACAATGAAATATAAGAAATAGAAATCCATGTGCCCTAGAGTCCTAGTTACATTGCTTTCATGAATATGTTGCTCTTTTAGAATACATCAAGGGCTTAAACTTCAATCCATCTCTCTTGCTAAGGTTTTCATATTTGGGAAATCATCATGGAAGGTTTGAAAAATAAGCTAAGTTTTTTAACTATCAGGAAAATGACATAAATGGTCATTGAACTTGGGCTTTGCGCGTAATTTGGTCCATAAAATTTTAATTTGTTTAGTGTGGTTCATCAACTTTTAATTTATATAATGTAGTGCATGAACTTTTTATAAAAATTCAATTTAATTCTTAAACTATGCGAAAATTCCATGTTGTCCTTAATGGAAGGACGATATTTAATATTTTCATATAGTTAGGGACTACATTAAATATATATAAAAATTTTAGGGGACTATTTGTATTATTATCCCTTTTTGCTATCCAACTGCCCCCAAGTGGATGAATTCTAGGCCTCAAGCTTTGTAAGGTCAATAAAAGTGTTATGCAAAAAACAACTTTAAAAAAGATTCCGGAAATGGGCCTCTAAGAAAGCCTAATGTGATATTATCAAGGCCCGATGCAAATCCGAAACTGGGCTTCTCCATGAGCAGCCTAAATGCCATTTCGAAAGTTCTAGGACAATGAGACTCGCATCTGAGGTGATGCAAAGAGGCTAAGTACAATGAATTTAGAAAGCCAAAGGGCCTTACCATACAATTTAAAAGACTCTTCTGGAAAATGATTCTTATATCTAACTGGTAGAGGGAGGCCCAATGATACTTTAAATTTCTCTTAGATGGGCCCTATATTTGGTGGGAAGGTCCAATATGGCTTATAAAACCCATAAGAAATTGGGATTGCCAATCTAATGAGGTGCACCGAAGCCCAGTGCAAATAGGTTTCATTTAGGCTGCTTTTGTTTTTGTCGAAAGTATACACGTCATGAAACTAATGATCTAGAGACAACATAGCAACATAGAATTTGTTTAATGTGATTGAACTTTTTATTTATTTAATGTGATCTCTATACTTTTGGTATATGTTCAATTTTATCCATGAGCTGTTTTAGAATTTTTTTTTTTTTACTTTAGAAAATATAGGAAGTTTATTAAAAAGCTTCCCTTTTAGGATATAAAAACTTTCTATACCTTTTAATTATATAAATATGTTCAGACGAATGAAGAATTATTTGTTGTGTATAAAGTAAAAGATTTTTCCATTCAGCCAAAGTTATATATAAAATTCAGATCAAAGCACTTGTAATGTATGACATATTCCTTGTGTGTCAAATGAAAGGAATAAATTTAAGATCATATTTTCCCAAGTTAAGCAGGTTTGCAATAATATCACTTCTGGAAAAATAGAAAAAATATAGATGATTTATCATTTGTAGAATCAACTTCTATTATTTAAGCATGAGAACATGTTAATTCTTTTTTCTATTTAAGCATCAAAGCATAATAGAAGCGTTTTCTGTTCAAGAATTACAAATACAAGAGCTATAATCGTCAGAGTATGGAACATGAATCTTTGTAAGTGCAAAGTTTCTGCGCAAGTTTTCTTCTATTAATGAAAGTTAGGTAAGCTTTATAGACGCTCTTCTTCTAAATGCATATGCTCTTCCATTGTAAGCACTGTTTCCTCCGTAAGTATCTGAGCAATAAGAGATATATCTTGCTAGCTCATGCTCTCTCTTTGCAAACTTAATTTCCTCTTCGAATATCATGGCAACAAAATGTTTGTAGTTGTTAGCTCTACTCTCCTTAATAAGTAACAGAGCAAACAATATAGATTGCTAGCATGTACTCTTCAAAAACATAAGTTCCTCTTCAAGAATCAGAGCAGAGAAGATATCAGAGCATAGGTTTTATTTTATTTTTTTTCCTTTGCATATCATGGCAAACATGTTTGGTATGAGTGATGTTGTCTTGCACAGGTTCACGGGGTCATGACTTCCCATGAAGTGAGCGGAGTTGATTCCGCTTACTAACCATGACTTCGAGACATCAGAGCATTATGCATTTTACCTTGTAAACGAACTTCTGCATACATGTGAGGGTAGATCATCAAATCAGAGCTTTTATTTCTGAGATAGAGATATGCATCGAATAGAGAGAAATTTTGCTCGAACCAGTTTCAGTTGTTGCAGACTCTCTCTCATCTTCATTAATTCAGTCCAAAACTTGATGCAATAAGAGTTTCCCCTTCTTATTTCCTTCAAGCCAGTCTTTCTTTTCTTTTAAGATGTAGAATGCGTTTCCTGTACATACAGAGACGTCCGCTTCTTGCGCCCCTCCACCTCCTTCACCTTCCTTTGCAGACCCTATTCCTTCTTTCCTCCAAACTTCTCCTTCAACAACTTCTTCACCTTATCGTCTACTTCCTCGTCAACAGAAAGAATCTTCCTTTTCTTCATCCATCTATTAACAATTGGCTTGATCTGCACATCCTATTCAGTATATCGAATCCCTCCAATCTCGGCAATCCATTATCCCCTTTCAGTTCCTCAGGAATTTCAATGCCTTTCTCCCTTAGGATCCCCATGATCACAGAGCCATAGGAAAGAACACCCGAGGTTTTAAGATTTGTACGATACATGTGCAAGAAAACTAGCGTGTTCCAAGACTGAATGAAATGCCATTGATGATAGCGAGCTCATAAGAGTTTCGTTTCAAATTTGGTAACGTCGTTTGTCAAAGCATTCTTGAGACGAGACAAAGATTCAGGACTTTTTGCAGCAATTTAATTTTCAAAGCAAAAGAGCTGTACGTTAGAAATGTCACTCGCCTTTTGTTTCCATTCCATATTATTTCATTCCCCAGCAAATCTATACCTCCATACATAGAGTAAAAGTCTCTCAGTACTAGGGATTAGCAATCCCAAGTTCCTTGTAGGTTAACTTGGAACCTTGAACCTATCCATTAAAACAGATTTTTCATTTTTTGGAATCTAGAATCTACCATACATACCTTGAAACCTAGAACTACCTTGTTATGGGCTCCAGAGTGGGTTCCAAGGCCTACCCAGGTTCTACTTTTATTATTAATTATACGATTTCAATGAATTATCACATTTAATAACAGTTATTGCTGTTATAATTCACTAATCATAAATTATCTTTAGACACCAAAAAAAGAAAAAAAAAAAAAAAAAGAAAAAAAGAAATGTTATCAAAGTTAAGAGTCTTAGTCATAAAATAGAAACTCAGATTGATTGTTCTAGATTATACACTCGTTATACCACAGAATCGGGTAAAGACATAGATCAAGAAAAACACAAAAATTTATTCCTGGTTCTAGATTCCAAGTTTCGGGTACTACCAATCTATAACCTAGAACTTATTCATCGAAACAGGTTCCCCAATGTTTGGAACTTGAAACATACTATGTATATCTTGGAACTTAGAACTAGACAAGCCCTAAAACCATGCTCATCCCTATTCAATACCAAATATATTAGCCCTGCCCCTTGAAAGGAGCGGGGTGAGGATGGATGTAGTCATCACTACTCATGAATCGCACCAACCTTAGACTCTAGCTGCTTTCTATATTTAGTGTTTTATATTTTAAGTTTTATAAAATATTTTGTCATACCATTTTAATGACATTTGGTTAGATGTAATATAATGTCGCATAATATCTTAAATGGACATTACTCGTTTTTACTTATTTATTTATTTATACAAAGTTTACCTAATATCACTGTCATGATCTCTTTTTTCCTCGGTGCCCGCAATCGGGTACAGGCGCCTAAGGAAGCTAATGGCTCGGCTGAATTTATTAAGTCTGGACTCTCCCAAGTCCACCAATTCACGACTTAATAGTTCATGTTTTTAACCTGTAAATCAATTTTTAAAATGGAGTCGCCACTAATCGATTTTGGGTGGGTCGATTAGAAACCCAAGCGAAGTATCGGGAGAAATACTCGCTCCTGCACAACTAGAGAAATTAGGATCGGGGACTTGATTACACTAGTTAATCACAAATGCCCTTTTGGTACCTAATCTTTGTTTAAACCCCGAGGCTTTTTGGATGTTCGAGGGATTTTCCATGCATTTTTTGGAGGAAAAACATTTTTGAGTATTTTTCTAATTTTTGGACATAAAATGGATTTTTTTGGATTTTTTTTTTTTTTTGGAAAAATACAAGTCTTTTTGGCTTTTTCTGAATTTTTTTGGCTTTTTCATGATTTTTTGGTTTTTTTTTTGGATTTTTGGCATATTTTTTATATTTTTGATTTTTTGGAAAATAAAATTTTTTTAATATTTTTCAAAATATATTTGGAAAATAAATTATTTTTGATTTTCTCGATTTTTAGAAAATAAAACATTTTTCGACATTTTAAAAATATTTTTCGATTTTATGGAAATTAAAACATTTTTTTATTTTTTTGAAAATAAAACACTTTTTGATTTTTTTTTTGAAAATAAAATATTTATTTTTTATTTATTAGAATATTATTTTATATTAAAATAACAAAATAAAACCGACTGGTCGGATCCGCGAGTTGGGTCCAACCAGCCGGCGACCCAAACGCGGACGGGCCCGCTACGCGGGCGACTCGGATTTTTCGTCCTTTTTTTTTTTTAAAAATTATTATTGGAACGACATCGTGGCCGGGCGTTTGGGGGTGCTCGGCTCGACCCAACAACCCGACTCCGACGCCCGCTCCGCGACCCGACTCCCGCGAACCCTACCCGGATCCGGCCCGAATCGCGACCCGACTCCCGCCGCCCCGTATCTCGCGAAACCCTACCCGGTCCGAGACTCGGATCCGACTCGACGACCGGAAAATCGCAAACCCTAGGGTTTGCGAATCCGCGGCGCTAAGGGGAACCGAGGTGTTTGGCGACGACGGCGACTACGGCGGCGACGATGAAGGCGACAACGGCTACGGCAACGGTAACGGCGACGCCTTTTTTTTACCTTCTCTTGAATGGGGATGGCGACGGCAACAATGCCAGATCGAAGGCAGCAGCGGCGGAGGTGCTCAGCGGCACGGCGGGATTTTGCACAGCAGCGGCGTCGGGGGGTGGGACCTTCTTCCGCCCCTCTTCGCGAATCCAGAACCTCTGCACCTCCTCCGACCTCGCGCCTCTCTCACTCCGGTCAGATCCGAGCCTCCACCGGCCAGATCTGACCTCCTCGGACTCGCTCGTCGGTGGCCTCCCCCGAAGGCTCTTAGTGGGAGGTCGGCTGAGCTCGCGACCCGATTTCTCTCTCGCTCGCTCTTCGATTCCTCCCCCGAAGTCTCTCAGTGGGAAGATCTCCAAGCTTGCGATGTGTCGTTCTTCGACGAAGGTGGTGCCCTTTTATAGGCGAGGAGGTTCGGTCGACGGAGCTTCGACCGCCGGTCCTCTTCGTGCGCCAAGTGGCCATTGACGGCCAAACCGGTGTCCCATCTTAGCATTAAAGGCGTGCATTGAAGGTGCATGCGCGTCGTCCTCTCCTTCGGCGGCCTACCTTCGTGCCTCTCTACCATAGGCTGCCCTTGAGCGTGTCGCCGGCCGCCGCGCGTGATGCACAGAGGCAGATGAGGAAGAAGAAGACAGGAGGAAGAAGAAGAGGAGGGGGCCGGGTCGTGCGAAAGGAAAAAAAAGAAAGAAAAAGGGGCTGGCTACTTTTCTTGTTTTTTATTATTTTTTTATTGTTTTTGTTATTTATTTTTTATTATCTGAAAAAAAGAAAAATAAAAGAAAATAAGGCCTAATTAATAACCTAATAAAAATTTAGGTATCAACAGCTGCCCCTCTTTAAAGGTGAGTTCGTAGAGGTTGCATTCAAAGACAAACCCGATACCTAAATTTTGTCTATTCATATGCAATAGATCATATTTTATTTTGTCCTATACAGAAAATAAGCAATATAATATACTAAGACAGATAAGAAGATACCTGTAGTTACTTACCGGGAGTGAGTGAGATAGGGTGTGAACCCCGAGTTTTGGCAAGTATCAAGGCGTCATCTTACCTGTTGCATGAGGAGATTGCTTCTCCAGGACCCGAACTATTCTTCGGTTGCCTATTGGAGCAATAAGTGATTTGTCTAGGACCCAAACCTTTATTCGGTCGCCTTGACGGGGAATTGCCTTCCCAGGACCCGAACCTTTCTTCGGTCGCCTGTTAGAGCAATAAATTGGTTTATCTAGGACCCGAACATTTCTTCGGTCGCCTGTTAGAGCAATAAGTTGGTTTGTCTCGGACCCGAACCTTTCTTCGGTCGCCGTGACAGGAGATGCGCCGACCTTTCTCAAGGCATCTGTTTGTTGGGGGTGCCTGACCTCAATCAAGGACACCGGTTGGTACCCGACCTTTCTCGGGAGATGCGTCGACCTTTCTCAGGGCATCGTATTTGTGGGTACCTGATCTGTATCGAGGACACCAGTTAGTACCCGGCCTTTCTCGGGAGATGCGCCGACCTTTCTCAAGGCATCGTATTTGTTGGGGTGCCTGACTTCTGTCAAAGACACCGGCGGGAACCCGACCTTTCTCGGGAGGATGTGCCGACCTTTCTCAAGGCATCTGTTTTGTAGGGTGTCTGACTTCCGTCGAAGACACCAGCTGGAACTCGACCTTTTTCGGGAGGATGTGCCGACCTTTCTCAGGGCATTGATTCTGGAAGATACCTGGACATTCACAGGCATATCAAAGAGTACCTAGATATTCACAAGTACTATCCTGAATGATATTTGGGCCTTTACAGGCATCAAAAGGGGCATTTGATTGATCATAAGCATAAACTCTTGGAGGTTACTTGGATGTTCGCAGGCATTTGAAGGAATACCTGATTGCTTGCGGGTATTGAAAGGGTACTTGAATGATCACAAGTACAAACTCTTGAAGGATACCCAGCATTCGCAGGTATCGAAGGAGTACCCGATTGCTTGCAGGTGTTGAAAGAGTACTTGGATAATTACAAGTATAAATTCTTGAGGGATACTTAGACATTCACAAGTATCGAAGGGGTACTTGATAATTGAAAATACTGAGAACATACCTTGGATATTTGTTAAGGTGTCCCACCTCCTGGCAATTGGGAAATATCGAGGGCATACCTGGGATATTCATGAAGGTCTCTCACCTCCTGGTAGTGGGAATATTAAGGATGGATCTCGCATATTCGTGAAGGTCTCTCACCTTATGGTGGTTGGAATATCGATGACGTGCCTCATATATTCGTGAAGGTCTCTCACCTCCTGGTAGTTGGAATATCGAGGACGTGCCTCATATATTCATGAAGGTCTCTCACCTTCTGGTAATTGGGAATATTGAGGACGTGCCTCGCATATTCATGAATGTCTCTCACCTCCTGGTAAATGGGAATACCGAGGGCATACCTGGGATATTCGTGAAGGTCTCTCACCTCCTGGTAGTTGGGAATATCGATGGCGTACTTGGGATATTCATGAAGGTCTCTCACCTCCTGGTAATTGGGAATATCAAGGACGTACCTGAGATATTCATGAAGGTCTCTCACCTCCTGGTAATTGGGAATATCGAGGACGTGCCTCACATATTCATGAAGGTCTCTCTTGGTAGTTGGAATATCGAGGACGTACCTTGGATATTCATGAAGGTCTCTCACCTCCTAGTAATTGGGAATATTGAGGACGTGCCTCGCATATTCACGAAGGTCTCTCACCTCTTGGTAGTTGGAATATCGAGGGCGTGCCCCGTATATTCATGAAGGTCTCTCACCTCCTGGATTGCCGCAGGCACTTAAAAGGGGTGGAACACCTGGGTAGCCACAGGTGTACAAAGTACTGGAATACTTGGATGAATACAAGTATTTAATGATATGATATGGGACCACTCAGGCAGGTCCAAGTGTCATGATGATAAGAGAACATACCTGGGTAACCGCAGGTGCACAACGCAGTGGAATGCTTGAACAGCTACTAGTATCAATATTTTGAGGACAACTCGAACAAGTCGAGTGTTAGGAAAAGGGAGTATCCAAACGGTGGTCAGTACTCGACGATATGGGAATACTTAGACAGCAGTAGGTATTCAACGATAGAGGGATACTTGGTCAGTCGCAAGTATCAATACTCTGGAGACAACTCGAATAGGTCGAGTGTCGATAAGAGGGAGTACCCAGATGATGATGAACACTCATGGATGATGGGATATTTGGTTTGTCTCAAGCATCTAAATTCCGAAGACGACTCGAATAGGTCGAGTGTCAAGAAGAGAGTACCTGAATAGTGGTAGGTACTTTAAGACAAATGGGGATTAGGATATGCTTACCTGGCAATATCTCTGATATGAGAGTATGTCTGCTATTTACACAATATGCACACATGATTGTATATGCTGTAAATTCATGAGTTCAAATGAGATTCACGCATGATAATTTTGTCAGTTTTGCATCATCTGATTTCCACTGGAGAAGATTTTGAAAGACAACCTTCATTTAGAATGCAGATGTCTTGAGCATGCCAGATGAGGGACTTTCAGTCTGAAAGGATTTTTCACTCACTCTCATGGAAAATGCTATCGTAACCATTAATGCAGGATTTATAAGGACCACACTTCTCACTATCATCATGTCAGCAAGGGTCCGAGTATTCTCGCAAACAGTACGACTTTACCAATGTGAGAGGTCTTTGTCGAAATTGTAATGAAGTCTTGGTTAGCGGCTCATTGAAGGGGACCATCAAGGTCGAAGCTGATGGACGAAAATGTTGCACGATCATCTCCGGGTTTACAAGTCAAGAACCCTGCGAAAAGAGATAGAGTAATCTTGCTCGTACTTCTTCGAGCGATGCTTATGAACATATGAAATCCTACGTTAATTGAAGTGCCCCTAGTCTGAAGAGACTTTTACAATGGGAATGTAACGTAGACTTGGCTCACATGAAAGAGGGTGAGAGTTCGTGACTGTCTTGGCGTTTGTCACCGGTCTTTCTTCTCACTGTTAGATAGAGGCTCTATGGATCACAACAGCAACTTCTCTTGGGAATACAATTGACTGTATTTTTTTTGCCGGGGGCATTGGCCTTGCTTTTACCAGGCACACTGCTTTTTCATGCCCTTATTTTTTATCCCAACTTTTCATTTATGGGCATTTGACCTTGCTTTTACCAGGTACACTGCTTTTTTATGCCCATAGTTTTTTGTTTTGTTGCTTGAGGAACTGATCTAGGCAAGTTCAATCGAAGCACCACTATTTAGACTCTTGAATCTTCTTCTTCAGCCGACGCTTTAGGCTATGGCAATAACTTCTGCTTTGTCTCAATGTGAGGGTAAAATTACAGACTCGCTTGGGTTGTACAATGAATACAAGTGTGTAGAGAAAGAATTGCTCTTCGTCATTTTATGGCACTTAAATTAACGTGAGAGTTCATATGCAATAAGGACACCCGAAGATTGATGCAAGTGCGAGCAAAAAATTTCTATCTCTCTTCTCACCTTGTGATGCTTCGCTTCTAATTTGCCCAAGTGTAGGGGTTGTTCTTGATGGGGGTATGAGAGAAGCTTCACCAATGTATGGGGCTCAATGGGCTGAGCGATGGAATGCCTCTCACTATTTTGGTTATCGTACCATTCGCGAGAGAACTCTTTACCCCGCAGCCATGGAATCTTCTCGCACTCATCTCACAAGTGTATAGATGGGGGGGGATTGTGTGTAGGATATGGTTTGCCTATCATCATTCTCGACGCGCCTCATTCAGCATGCTCGATTAATCTTGTATTCTTCATTTAGCTGTCTATTCTAATAATTCTCAATGGAATCGGCGATTTAGACAGACAAAATCATCATACAAAAATCCATTTGGAAAAGGCATGCATCATTTTAAACATGGGAGAGTTTGTACTCTCAAAACAAATGAATGGTTTTTGCTCAAAAAGACCTTGTTGACAGCTTTAAGGATTAGCAGAATGGTGTTTCCAAATATGTTAAATCTTGGATATCAAAAGGGCTATTCACAAAGGGGTGTTCACAAATGGGTGTCAGTGGTCGTCCCTATTGATTAGGGATATGACATATGAAGATCAGCCAAGGATTAGGAATTTGATCGGGCATCTTTGCTTTTGCCCCTGTAGAAGAGAAGATGTACAAGTAGATCAATTAGTTTGGCCAAAATCAAATGTGAGTTGAGGCCTGAAGATTTTCTGTCATTTGCTTTGGCGATTACTCAAGACGCCATTTCGTTTAAGAGAGTTTCTCATGCCTCTCATTGATTATTATCCTTGTCAAGTGATCCTACAGCAAGACATGTTTCTCGTTGATTTGTTATCCTTGCTTTTGACAGTCAGGTGATCCTGCAACAAACAAGAGGGAATGTGTTAGTCATGAACTCTTTCAAGAGTCGAATAACTGGAATCGATACAACTTTACCCTTCACCGGTTTTGCGAGATGATTGGGTGAACCTGAAGTGAGAAGGGGGGACACGAAGTCCTATGTCCTTTGTTTCGTTAGGTTAATTATTCTCTGAATTGGCTCCTGGATGACATGTCTTTTTACACGAAGCCAGGTAAATTTGATGTAGGTCATTTCCATGTACTAGCTTGGCCAATATTGATTTGCCTAACCATCAAATTTGGCTCTTGAATCCCGGTGCTTCCTGCCAATAGGGGGAATATGTCAAAAGTGAATTCAAAGAGGGGGGAGTATTGGAAACGATACCAAATTACTCTTCTCCAAAGTTTGTATTTGCTGACTCTTGATGATGTTTGAATGTCGATGACAGCCTTTTCATCTTGGCATAGTTTGACATTTCTTTCGATTGGCCTTCCTCACTCATGGCCACATATGCATGATTGATGGTTGTCGATTTATCTTCAACGCCTTCCTTCTGTGGAATTTTCTTATGTCTTTGACTATATGACCATTAACAGCATTGAGCAAAGTCATGTACTTCAAGCTTCTATGGAATTTGAGATGGACAATCAAAACCTCCAATTCTCTGATGGCAATTACTTCTTGCGAGAGCATGCGTCTGAATAGGAAGTTAGGTTTCCAGGTCCTCATTTTGAATAGGGGCTAGAGACCGCTTCAACTGTCTGGATTTCTTCTCTGTTGACAGTAGCCAATTCAAAGAAAGAGAAAAGATCCTTTCCTTGTGCTTTTGGGCTTGTCGAAGCTGGAAGTCCCGTTGATGAAACCACAACATCTGGTTGCTCAGGCACATTGTGGGGAAAGGATATTGCTCTGGTTTGTGAAGGAGTTGGGCAGGAGTAAGGTGGAGTGTACAAAGCCCTTGGGAACGGCTTGATTTCAACCGTATGCATGTACCTATTACGTCCTATTTTTCGTTTCCTATAAACAGAAGAGAGAGAACATCATTTCTAACTTATATTCAGAGAATAAGACTTACCCTCTTTTGGTGTAGGATGATTCTTTCTATTTGCCCCTGTTTTCTTAGTAGGGTGTCTTTGAATTTGGCAAGTTCACATAATGTACTTGCTTCAAATGCCCCCCTGTCACACTAAGTCAAAGGGGATGGGAATGATCTTCTGAGACATGAAGTAAGTGAGTTAGAAAGACAAACATGATTTAATAATTTTGTTTTAACAAAAGCTTTTGGCAATAAAACATTTTTTTTTGTTTTCAAAAGTATATATCTTTGGGGGAAGAAAGCATGAGGAAGCCCTCAGTATTCTTCTTGGATGATAATTTTTTCATGGTTGGATAGCATCACCGGGCTGGTTTGGGATACCGCCTCATGCTCTCAAAATATTTTCAACTTTATTTAATAGGTGGATTTACATTTTGGAAAAGTGTTTTAAAAGTTAGTTCCTCAAGCTTTAACCGATGTTGAAAATAAAAACAAGCCGACTTAAGAAAGAGGTACAAGTTCTCACGTAGGGGAATACGAAAGGAAATTAAAAAGGGTTCTACTCGAGTGGGCCTGCACCCATTTCCCCTTATGGTCCATCATTGATGGTGTCCATGAAAAGGTCTCCAAACATGGTGATCATGTCATCTGGCCCTTCTTTCTCTGTTGCTAAGGGTGGCACTTCATTGTCTGAATAATACCCGGCCTTCACCAGCCCTTGATGAATGTCAGCAGTATGTGCTTCGACATTTCTGCTCTGACTGTCTTCAGAACTGAATACCGCAATTACTTTATCGGTGTGATCAGGGAGCAAACTGTTCTGGAATGAGAAAACTTTAGTGTCTAACAGGTTTTGGATTCGACTCTTGAGGGCAAAGCACTCATCAGCCGAATGCCCCACTTCTTCCATGTGATAGTCGCATATCTTTGACGGGTCATAGTTGGAAAAACTTTTAGCGTTGGGTCGCTTTGGCTCAATCGAAAGGAGGTTCTTCTTCCGGAGGATTGCCAGTACTTGTGACGGAGATCCAGGAAGAGGAGTAAATTGTCTCTTGTTACTGTAACGCTGGGATGGCTGACGGCTGGTGGTCTGTTGCTGTCTTGCACTTGTCTGAATTGTTGGAGAATAATTGTAGGTCGCATTGACATCTACCAAGGGTTCTTTATCTTTCTTCATGTTGAACCCGCCCGTGGGTGCATGTTCAGTGAACTAACCATCCCTCAACCCTATCTCGATTTGCTCCCCAACTGGAATGAGTTGATTAAATGATTTGGCGATCGTGGTTACCATTCGATTGCGGTACTCGTAAGGGAGGGTTTTGATAAACATCTTTCTTAGCTCAAAATCGGTTGGTTCAGGGCCCGATTTGGGCGGCCGATTCCTCCATCGGATAGTATATTCTTTGAACGATTCATGCTTTTTTCTTTCAGTTCGCTCAAGGTCCTCACAAGAAGGGGTAATGTCCATTATGAACTTATATTGCTTGAGGAATGCCTCACTCACCTCGCTCCATGTTTCGAGGAGATTCATGCTCTTTGTAATGTACCACCTCAGGGCAGGGCCTATTAGACTTGATTGGAACAACTGGATCATTAATGGTGCATTATTAACGTATTGAGTCATTCGAACCAAGTACATTTGCAAATGAGCCCTAGGGCAAGTCGTGCCATCGTACTTTTCAAACTCAGGCATTTTGAATTTTTCCGGCATTTTGACATTGGAATAAATGGAGAGGTCCGTCAAAGTAGGATCTTGGAGGCCTTGCAGTTGTTTCAGCTTCTCCTCAAGCGTTTCGAGGCGTTTGTCATTCTCAGTTTTAGACAAACTGTCTAGCCTAGCTTTCTCGATCATGGTTGGGTGCGGATCATCCTCCAATTCGGGCATGTTATCGTCGGTTTCTCCACCTTGATCACCCCTAGTAGATGATTGTGGCAACAATACCTCGATTGAGGCCGGGCGGGAGTGAGTTTGCCTTGGATGGAGTCTATCCGCTTTGAAAGTTGTTGAAGCACATTGAAGACTTGCTTCATTTCATTTTCCATGACCGCAATACGGCTTGGTACATTTTCTTCGGCAGTTCTTGCTCTTGCTTTTGAACGAGTCTGGATCGGCGAACGTTGACGTTCCGTGATTACCTAGTCATGAATAAACAAGTGTGTGTGAATACAAGGCGTAAATAGGGAGTCAGTCCATGATGACGACCTAACCCTACTCATTTCGTTTATTCATGAAAAGGTAGACGATTTCCTAAGCATGGATTGAAAAAGGGCACGTGACATGTTAACATGAGCTAAAAAGATATTCAATTTGAAAGGCGAAGAAAGCATGGGTTGCAACAAATTTTGAAAATGATTTCTATCCTTTTTTTTTTGAGGCAAATGAAAATTCTTGCGGAAAAGAATTTTGTAACATGCTTGAGAATAAAAACATCAACTGAAAGTAATTTTTGCAAATTTTTTTAACTTAAAAAAAAAAAAAACTTTATGACAATTATTTCTAAATTTAGATGACCGTGATATTAAATCCTACACTAATCATGGACTGCTCAATATATACAGGAAGGTAAGTAAATTGCAAAGTACATGAAATAAAAACTTACTTCCCACGAGAAAATTGATGGCAATCACATAGACATGCACATGATATGTGCGGCTCGATTTCTAACTGAGAAGGTTTGTTGAAATTAAAAGGGTATCCGCCCGTCGCAGTCTCGTGTTAAAAGATACCCCCTTAACCTCGGCTAAGAAATTCGGGAAAAGAAAGGCAACCTCTACATCGTAGTCTCGCGTTCGAGGTCGTATCTTTCTTAACACCATCCTAGAAATCCTATGGCGGCCTAGGTCCGGCGGCCGGGTTGTGTGTGCCATGTGTAGTGCTAAAACATTTAAGGATGCACAGCAGTTTATAATCACAAAACATTTTATTTTAACAAAATAAAAAAACTTTAAGCTACTACCCTGCACAAAAGAAAAAAACAAGTCAGTAAAGGGTTTAAACAAGATAAAATGGCCTAAGTCCTCAAATGTCCCAGGTGGAGTTGCCAAGCTGTCGCGATCTCTTTTTCCTCGGCGCCCGCATCGGTACTGGGCGCCTAAGGAGGCTAATGGCTCGGCTGAATTTATTAAGCTCGGACTTTCCCAAGTCCACCAATTCACGACTTAATGGTTCATGTTTTAACCTGTAAATCAATTTTTAAAATGGAGTCGCCACTAATCGATTTGGGGTGGGTCAATTAGAAACCCAAGCGAAGTATCGGGAGAAATACTCGCTCTTGCGCAACCAAGGAAATTAGGATCGGTGACTTGATTACACTAGTTAATCACTAATGCCCTTTTGGTATCTAATCTTTGTTTAAACCCCGAGGCTTTTGGATGTTCGAGGGATTTTCCATATTTTTTTTTTTTGGAGGAAAAACATTTTTTGAGTCTTTTTCTAATTTTTTGGACATAAAATGGATTTTTTTGGATTTTTTTTTGTTTTTTTTGGAAAAATACAAGTCTTTTTGGCTTTTCTGAATTTTTTTGGCTTTTTCATGAACTTTTGGCCTTTTTTGGATTTTTGGCATTTTTTGATTTTTTGATTTTTTTTTGGAAAATAATTTTTCTCGATTTTTTAGAAAATAAAACATTTTTCGACATTTTAAAAATATTTTTCGATTTTCTGGAAATTAAAACATTTTTTAATTTTTTTGAAAATAAAACACTTTTTGATTTTTTTAAAAATAAAATATTTATTTTTTATTTATTAGAATATTATTTTATATTAAAATAACAAAATAAAATCGGCCGGGTCGGATCCGCGGGTTGGGTCCAACCCGGCCGGCGACTCGGATTTTTTCGTCCCTTTTTTTTTTAAAAATTATTATTGGAACGACATTGTGGCCGGGCGTTTGGGGTGCCCGGCCCGACCCGACAACCCGACCCGACAGCCCGCTCCGCGACCCGACTCCTCGCGAACCCTACCCGGATCCGACCCATCGCGACCCGACTCCCGCCGCCCCGTATCTCGCGAAACCCTACCCGGTTCCGAGACCCGGATTCGACTTGACGATCCGGAAAATCGCAAACCCTAGGGTTTGCGAATCCCATGACACCGAGGGGGGGAACCGAGGTGTTTGGCGACGACGGCGACTACGGCGGCGACGACGAAGGCAACAACGGCGACGGCAACGGTAATGGCGACACCTTTTTTTTTTTTTTTTTTTTTTACCTTCTCTCGAACGGGGATGGCGACGGCAATAATGCCGGATCAGCGTAGCGGCGGAGGCGCTCAGCGGCACGGCGGGATTTTGCATAGCAGCGGCGTCGGGGGTTGGGACCTTCTTCCGCCCCTCTTCACGAATCCAGAACCTCTGCACCTCCTCCGACCTCGCTTCTCTCTCACTCCGGTCGAGATCCGAGCCTCCACCGCCGATCCGGCCTCCTCGGACTCGCTCGCCGGCGGCCTCCCGAAGTCTCTCGGTGGGAGGTCGGCCGAGCTCGCGACCCGATTTCTCTCTCGCTTGCTCTTCGACTCCTCCCCCGAAGTCTCTCGGTGGGAAGATCTCCAAGCTTGCGATGATGTTCTTCGAAGAAGGTGGTGCCCTTTTATAAGCGAGGAGGTTCGGTCGACGGAGCCTCGACCGCCAATCCTCTTCGTGCGCCAAGCGGCCATTGACGGCCAAACCGGTGTCCCATCTTAGCTTTAAAGGCGCGCATTGAAGGCGCATGCGCGTCGTCCTCTCCTTCGGCGGCCTACCTCCGTGCCTCTCTACCATAGGCTGCCCTTGAGCGCGTCGCTGGCCGCCGCGCGTGATGCACAGAGGCGGATGAGGAAGAAGAAGACAGGAGGAAGAAGAAGAGGAGGGGGTCGGGTCGTGCGAAAGGAAAAAAAAAGAAAGAAAAGGGGCTGGCTGCTTTTCTTGTTTTTTATTATTTTTGTTGTTTTTGTTATTTATTTTTTATTATCTGAAAAAAGAAAAATAAAAGAAAATAAGGCCTAATTAATAACCTAATAAAAATTTAGGTGTCAACAATCACATCTTGAACTCTATTATGACCATTTTACCAATTTCCTTAATGTTTATATTAGTGCTTTATGCTTTGTCTCACTAATTTTTCAAAAGAATTTAACATTATAGAATCATGTCTAGTTTACAAATTAGTCACAATAAACATTGACATTATTCTATTGTATTGAAAATAGAAAGATCATTAGAAAGGTCGATTCTAATGTTTTTAGAAAGTGCTATAAATTGGTACACTATTTCATCGGAGTTTTGAATAATCATATCAGTAAAAAGGGTGTTTGTGCATGGCACGGTCTTCAAATTAGTCTTCCACAAAAATTTGATAAAATTTCTGCTGATATTTGAGAGGACAAAGAATCTTCTTTGGGTTAATTCCCTTATAATACTCAATAGATAGTAATTTCTAGCGAACTTTATCTTCCCATGAGCAGTCCAAGGAATGGTACAAATCTCATGTCTACACATCAAACAAAAACTAGCAATGACGGGTTTGTCAATTCTTCTCCAAAATGTCATTTTTCTTAGTGAATATATGGTACATAGCAGGACAAAGACTAGCTTGTAATTTCCACCTTCTCTTGTCAGAATGTCCAAACGACGACTTCTTTGTAAAGTCCGGCTTCTAGGTCGACTTGTCAAGTCTTCCCCAATATTGATATGGAGTCTGTGTTCTCACCTTCTTGTTTAAATACTAATGATAAAGTCGTTCTCAAGCTTTAGGCTCAGAAAATCAATGTTGTGGGTTCTAATCCTAGCTCCAGAAATTCAACTTTAAGTCAATTGTCATGGTGGTGAGTTGTTGTATTAGTATCCCTCCATATAATTACCTAATTATGGTTGAGTTCTCAGATTATAAAACAAAAAATTCCGAGATCCACTGACAAAAATTATAGAAATTAAGAACGTATTAAGTGTGCTAGGACTATCCTTAAATAATGTTTTTCGCAAAGTGCAAAAAAGGTAAGATGTGACTATCCTCCAAGATTCAAAATTTCTTGAAGGTTGAAAAACAGGGAAAAAAAATTGTAGTATATGGAAAGAGATGACAATCAAAATGGTGGAGGAAGAGGTACTGAAACTTCGTGCAAGAACGCCAATGTGCATGCATGTGTGGTGGTTCTCTCAAATTGCATTGGTAAATGAAATATTCGTAAAAATGTAAATAAATTAGTATACAAAACAAATTAATAAATGATACAATTGGTCTCTGAACTTTCATCCAATATGTAGTGTGATCCATGAACTTTTAATTTATTCAATGTAACCTCTAAATTTTTAATTTTTCGAATGTGGTTTCTAGACTTTTGTTACATGTTCAATATAGTTCCTGAATAATATGAAAGTGTTCGGTGTTGTTCTTCCACTAATTCAAAATCAAGGGCACCATTGAATATTTCCATATAGTTAAGGGACTCAATTAAACACATATCATAAGTCTAGAGATCAAATTGAACTAATTAAAAGTTCAGGGATACCATTTCACGTCGAAGTAAAGTTCAAAGATCACATTGTATATTGGGCCAAAGTTTGAGGATCACTTGTGACATTTTTCCAAAAATAAAAGGGATATATTTAGAGAAAAGTGAAAGTTAGAGAAGTCACAGTACAGGATGAAGTGGCAATTATTTGAGATGTCTCGCTCCTTGGATCTCTTTACTTGTAGGTAGCATTGGACGCGAGAGTTTTGCTTAGATCACTTATTTGGAATTTAAGTGACCAACGAGTTTATTGGAACATCATATTAATAATTAGTCTCACGAGATCCCTTGATATGGAAGCAAAGCAATTTAAGTTTCTATTTAGAATGTCTCTTATGGTTGTTTTTGTTTTTGTCTAGAAATTGAGGCAAGGGATTTTATGTTGTTAGGGAGTTCCCAAGAGTATTTATTATATAACTAATAATGAAACTTTTAGATTTGAAAAACTGATTCTTCTCATGTTAAATAAAATTACTACATTGTCGAGAGTTGAAAAATTTCCTAACTTCTGAAACAATTATCGCTTTACAATGTTTGCAATTTGAGTGAAATTGAAAACGAATACGTTAATTGCTCACATTTATATTTAAGTTTGTATAGGGTTCAGATGAAATTAAAAGTTTGTATAAGGTAATATTTATAACTTGTTCACGAATCAAAAACATGGTTTGCCAGAAAAGCCGGCAATCACTTTCCCACGGATCAGTAGCGATGACCTGGTCTTCCAATGTGCCGACCGACTTGGCTGCCGCCGAGGCATCGGCATCAACGAAAGTAAGGATTATAAAAACCGGTAAGACGAGAGCCAGAGGAAGGCACAGATTGGAAAAACATAAAGATGAGAGCAGCTGTGTTGTGTTTTCTTTCCATTCCAATGGCCTTGGCTTTGGCCACGTTTACCGTGAAGGACAACTGCGACCGAACGTGCGGCAACATGAGTGTGCCTTTCCCATTTGGGCTCGACGAAAGTTGCGCGCGGAACTCCTACCTCGTCCTCAGCTGCAACCACACTTCCGGGGGCCTGTCCCTCGGCGACGACATTCCGGTGTTGGACGTATCCGTGGAGAACGGGACGATGACCATTGGCCAGTACAGAGCTTTCGACTGTTACGACGAGGGTGGCCATCTGCTTGACGACTCTGTCCCTGACACGTCGATCACATTGGGTGAAGACGGGCAATATACATTCTCAGACACCCGGAACAAGCTCACTGTCTTCGGTTGCGACACCTTGGCTTTTATCTTGGGTGCCAATGGAACTGCTGGGAGTGGATGCTTCTCCTATTGCCACGAGGACATTAACTTCACAGCCGAAAGCTATTGCTCCGGCTACAGATGCTGTCAAACATCGATCCCCAAGAGCCTCAGAAGCCTCAATATATCCATGATCAGCGCAACGAATTACACTTCAGTTTACAATTTCAGCTCTTGTGGATCAGCGTTCTTAGTGGACCAGGACTCGTTTAATGTCTCCAAATACGAACTTCCTGTCCCAGATGATATGCTCGTTAAAAAATACTCAAACGTTGTTCTGGATTGGGTAGTTGAACGGGATTTGACCTGCAGGAAGCGCAATCGAACCGATCGATCTATGCTTGCGGTGCCAATAGTTTCTGCTCTGACTTCAGGAACGGGCAGGGTTATCGTTGCTTATGTGATGCTGGGTACACAGGGAATCCCTACGCCTCTCCACTGTCCCCGGGATGTCAAGGTATCGTTCCGTTCTCTTTGCAAGCCTAAGTTTATATTATTGGATGGAGCCAAAATTTATATTATTGGATTGGGCCAAATTTACAGTTCACCATTGATTCTGCTTCATATAGACATTGATGAATGCAAGGATCCACGACGATACCCATGTCATGGAAATTGCAAGAATACGCCTGGGAACTACACATGCGATTGCCCATTCGGCATGACTGGTGATGGGGAAAAGTGCCAAAAAGTCCTAAACCTTTTGTCTTTGTGCCGATTTAGTCCTAAACCTTTTTTGGTGCCGATTTAGTCCTAAACCTTTTACGTTGTGCCAATTCAGTCCTTTCCGGCCAAAATTGGCGGAATTTGCTGACTAGACGCCGGCCGGTTGACGTGGCCCGATCGCGCTAACGTGGACTATTTTTAATAATATTTTAATATTTTTCAATTTTTCAATTTTTTATTTTTAATTTTTAATTTTTTAAAAAAAAAAAAAATTTCTCTTTGTCTTCTCATCTTCTTCCTCCAGCCGGTCGCCGAACCTCGGCGACCGGCCAGAGGCGACGGCCGGCGAGGTCGAGGTCGACCTCGCCGGCCACCTCGCCAGTGGCCGCGAGGGCGGCCTCGCGCTGGGCGGCGAGGCTCGCCCTCGTCGGATCTGGCGAGGTCGAGCCTCGCCCATGGCTGGCGAGGCTCAACCTCGCCAGATTCGGCGAGGGAGAGCCTCCCCCGCCCGGCGCGAGGCCACCCTCGAGGCTGGGGTGGCAAGGCTCGCCCTCGCCGGATCCGGGCGAGGGCGAGCCTCGCCCATGGCCGGCGAGGGCGAGCCTCACCAGCTCGGCGCGAGGAGGCGGCCGGATTCGGTCCTCGAGGTCTTACGGAACCGAGGCCTATCGTCGTCCTCCTCCGACACGTCGACGCCCGGTGGCGTGAGGCGAGCTTCGCGGCGCGCACCGAGAGCGCCTTCTCGACGATTTTCAGGCTCGGGTCTTCGTTCGCTTCCTCGTCGTCGCTGCCGCCGAGCGGCACCGCGTCGTCTCCTTCGCCGAGCTTCGCCACCGTCGGCTTCGCTCTCCTCCCCATGCTCCATGCGCCGAGCTGGCGGGGCTCGCCCTCGCCGGCCATGGGCGAGGCCCGACCCTAGCCGGATCGGCGAGGGCGAGCCTCACCACCGGAGCCTCGGGCGGCCTCGCACCTGGCGGGCGAGGTCGGCCGGCGAGGCTCGAGCCTCGCCGGATTCGACGAGGGCGAGCCTCGCCGCCCGACGCGAGGCCGCCCTCGCGGCCACTGGCGAGGTGGCCGGTCGCCGAGCTCCGGCGACCGGCTGGAGGAAGAAGAAGAGAAGACAAAAGAAAAAAAAATTTAAAAAAATTTAAAAATAAAAAATAAAAAATAAAAAAATTTGAAAAATTGAAAAATATTAAAATATTATTAAAAATAGTCAACGTCAGCGCCGATCGGGCCACGTCAGCCAGCCGGGCGTCTAGTCAGCAAATTCCGGTCAATTTTGACCGGAAAGGACTGAATTAGCACAACGTAAAAAGGTTTATGACTAAATCGGCACCAAGAAAAGGTTTAGGACTAAATCGGCACAAAGATAAAAGGTTTAGGACTTTTTGGCACTTTTCCCTGGTGATGGCAAAGTCGGTTGCCAAATTTCAGGTCTTGCCCCGACTGCTGCAGGTAATTCAATTCCCTTGTGATGGTCGCTTAATGAACTATTCTATTCTTGCTGACCGCGAGTCCACTTGCTATTGATCTGGCGTATGTTGAGATGCTCTGAAATTGTATTCGATCCTACTTTTCAACCAAGAGATCATTGGTCACCCCTCGATGACCATTGGATAAAAAAAAAAGAGAGAAAAAGAAAGGTCAGTCTTGCCCAATGATTGCAAAGGCAGTAAACTACGATCCGTTATAATCCGAGAATCTATTCCAAGTACCATAGAAGTGCCCCTCATCTGTTTTTTATTTCAGTGTTCACCGAGAGACACCCCCGGCCGCACCCTGTTTTATTTTCTTCTGGTCGTATATTCACTGTACACACCACACTGCTTTTTTCTCTTTACTTCAAAAGCACCCCCAAATCCTTTTTGCTAGAACGCTAAAAAGTCCAACCTTCATCTAAAAATTGCAAGTTTACCAACATGACCAAAAGTGCATAAACGAACTCGATTGAGTTTAAGAAAAAAATACCGACAAACCTCCCATCTAAGAAGTCGAAGGTTGAAGAACTCTGAGATCCAAGTATTTAAGGGGGTCAAGTTAACATTAAAATTTAGTTCTTAAATTTAGAAGGCCAGAATTCATCATATAACCTAAGTCAAATTTTTTAGGAGAAACTAATTCATTTATTCCTCTATTTTTTGCGGTAGTCATTGTATCGATAACATTAAGCGTAGTTGTTAGTGGGTTAGTCTTGCTCATATGCAAGAGGAGAGCCAAAGAGAGATACTTCAGGCAAAATGGAGGAGAGATCTTGAAGCATCAAAGGGTGAAAATCTTCACTGAGGCACAGTTGGCTAAAGCCACCAATAACTACGATACTTGCAACAAGCTCGGTGAGGGTGGTTTTGCTTCAGTCTACAAAGGAAGAATTGACGGTGACATTTTAGTCGCAGTCAAGAAGCTTAGAGATGTCCTTGTCAATAAGCCGAAAGACATGAACAAGGACTTGTCTTTGAGTACTCACGATGAATTTATGCACGAAATCAGCATTGTTTCACAGGTGAATCACAAGAACTTGGTCAAGCTCCTAGGCATATGTTTGGAGACAAAAGTGCCATTGTTGGTCTATGAATTCATTACTAATGGCACTCTTCATCACCACATTCATGACAAGAGATCGACCATTCTACACTCGTGGAAGAATTGCCTCAGGGTTGCCTCAAAAGTTGCCTTGGCCCTCGTGTACTTGCATTCTCTAGCTGACCCACCGATCATTCATAGTGATGTCAAGTCTCTAAATATACTTTTAGATGAGAAGTACTCAGCAAAAGTATCTGATTTCGGGGCCTCAGTTTTGATGTCACTTGGAAAGACCCATATAGCCGATAAAGTACAAGGCACAATAGGTTACCTTGACCCTGAGTATCTCATCACTGGTGAATTAACCACGAAGAGCGATGTTTATAGTTTTGGGGTTGTCCTTGTGGAGCTCCTAACCGGAGAGATGCCAACTCAACGGGCAAAATATAAGGAAAAAATCAACACCATCCAATCTATCATCTCCACTATGGAGAACCGGACACTCATCCATATGACAAAGTTTGAGGCATCCAATGAAGCTGAACTGCGGGAGATCGAGGCGGTCGGTTCACTTGCTAGAAGGTGCTTAAACTTTAATGGCATCAAAAGGCCAACAATGAGGGAAGTGGCCAAGCAACTGGCAAGGATCAACAAGAACCCGTGGGCCGATCAATGGGACGACACAGAGACTCAAAGTTTACTCGACAATATGAGATGTGATTCTCTCCGGACTTCAATAAGTGAAATGAACAAACTGGAGTCTGACTGCTCTTTTGGTATTTGACATCAAAGCAGCCACTTCTAGTTGCAGCGTCTGACTCGTGCTTTCTACCCTAGAATGGAGTCCAGGGGTCGTATGTTCCGGCTTCATTAATTAGGGATTTTGAAGTTTTTTAAGGGATGATTCTTATTTAAATCAAGTACGGGGAATTATGATGATTATACTCCCTTCTGTTCTATCCAGAGCTTGTAAAGCTCCGATGAATACCTATATGAATAATTATGGAATGATTGCTCCATTCAGTATCTATTCGAACAATTCAATGGGAAATTACATATTTGAATTGCAGTTTCGCGTAGACCTTCTTTCCCAAATAAAGCACGAAGGCAGTTTCCTAATTTTTGGCGTTGCATCGTTTTCCTATTTTTACCTTTTTGTCACTATAGCAAAAAGATGCCGCTTCATAGAAAGGCAAGAGCTGCGAGAAAGCATGAATGACGAACTCTACCCACAAAGTTGATTCGAGTTATGCACACACTCACATTTGTAACGCTTGTGTAAAAACTACTAGATCAAGTGTGGTAACTCAAATCTATTGGTCAACGCAGGGTGCATTTGTTTCAACATTCCCAAAAGGCTTTTGGCCTCTAAAGCTCCTTGGGGAAATGCTAGACTGTTTGGTAATTATTTTGAAATAACTTTCAAGTAAAAGTCAGCATTAAAAAGGCTAAGAGCCCAATGCCGGTAGAAATTAGCTTTGAGCTTTTAACATTTAATCAAATGCCGAAACTTTTTTCTTCCCAACCCTCACCCTTTTTCAAATTTCCAATTTTTCCCTCATTATTTTTTTAAATGCTACAAAAATCATATATATAAATGCTAAAAAAATTAAATATATATAATTTTTTTTTTAAAAAGACCAACCCTTCGTTAGTCTTGCGTGCTACAACACCTAGTAAGCCAGATTTGGCACCAATGACCATTGGTTGAGATTGCCCAAGGTTGAGCAACCTCCGATGAGGGTTGTGTGACCTTGGAGAGGGCCGCCAGAGGTTGCACAACCTTGGGCGACCCAGGTAGTGATCGCTTGGGTCATGTGCTACCATGTGCTGCATGGGTTGCGTGGCCCTTGCCGAGGTCACTCAAGATTGGGTGACCTCCAATAGCCCTCAGTAGAGTTCACCCAACCTTGGGCAACCTCAACCAACAACCATTGGTGTCAAATCTAGCTCATCGGCGGTTGTAGCCCGTGTTGGATCAGCAAAGGGTTTGATCTTTTTTTTTTTATTATTATATATTTGATTTTTTTAGTACTATTGTCAACATTTTACATATTTTTTTTTTCAGTTTTAAAAAATAAAAATTAAAAAAATTAATATTACTCACCTAAAGTGGTTTTCAAATGTATTTTCTAACAAACAGCATTTCTCTCAAAATTGCTTCTCAAAGTGCAGTCTACCAAATGACCTTTGCATTTAACTAAAGTTCTTTAGGTTAAACTATTTTATATTTTTCTAATGGGCTTTCAAAATGCTGAACCAAACGCGCTCTTAAACTCAATTTGTTTTAAAAAAATAACTTTCAAGAAAACGTTTTCCAGATTTTCTAATATTTGTTTCACGAAAAATGAACTACCTAAAGAAAAAGTTTTCCACTATTAGAAAAAAAAAACACCTTTAAAGTGAGTAACTTCTTCCCCTCACCTTCTTTCACTTAACACAATTTTCTTTTATTTTATGTTTCTTTTTCTATTTTTTTAAAATTGAGTTTTAAATTTTTTTTTCTATTTTCTTGTTTTTTTTTTCTTCCCTTTTCTTTTTCTCCTTCCTTGGTCGGTCTCTAGCCATGGCGATGGTCGAGGACTGGCCCACGAGCCAACTCAAGCCTCACCACAAGCTGATGAGCTTCTTGCTAGCCTATGGCAAGACAAGCAAGGCTTCGAGGCCAAATCTGGTGAGGGCGAGGCTCAAGCTCGTCAAGTTCGGTAGTGCTTGGGCTCGCTTCAATTGATGAAGCTCGAGCTCACCTAGATCTGGCTTGAGCTCGTTGGCCTCAACGGAGCTTGGGCTCGCTTGGTTAGGTGGAGCTCGGGCTCACCTAGATCGGGCGGGTGCGAGCTTACCGACCTTGATGAAGCTCAAGACTTGGTTGCGCAAAGCTTGACCTCGCCAATCCGCGTCTTGGTCGGTCACTAGGTAGCTAGCCATCATTAAGGCATGCGGTGATGGAGGTAGGAGGAGGAAGGAAAAGAAAAGGAAAAAAGAAAATAAGGAAAAATTAAAATTAATAAAGATTATATTTTAAAAAATAAATAATAATAAAATTAATTTTAAAAATATATATATATAAATTAAGATTTTTTTAATTAAAAAATTAAAATTTGATTTTTTTTTTGATAATTTTTCCAAAAATAAAATAAATACCAAACATCGGAAAATATTTTTCATTCCATTTTTAGGTTTCTATTGAATGATAAAAAATATGATCATTTTCTTGGAAATTTGCTTTATGAAAAATATTTTCCGGTCTTTACCAATATATATATATGTAATATGACATTTTTTGCGAAACAATCGAAGCCTTAACCTAAACAAGATTTTCACGTAACACTTAATTAATTCGACGAATAAATATGGTCTGCCTGGCCTGTCCCGTTTTGCATATTGTCACTTAGTAGCGTAGTGTCTCTTGCTTAGTCCACGATAAACAAGCTCTAGCGTAGCGTCTCCACAGTGTAACTCAGTCTGGACTATAGAATCCCCCGACACAGAGTCTTGGTCAATGCAATTGGCAGCATCTATTGTTTTTATTTATTTATTATTATTTCGGCTTTGATGTGTTATTATGTAGTATTATATGAAGACTTTGCTTGTTTGGTGAAAAGTGGACTTTATTGGAGATTCTTTCAACGGGATGTTATTTTGAACATATATATATATTAATATCATTTTCTTGTACACGTTTGTGTTTTGTAGAAAAGATAGAAAGTCATTTTACAATAATTGTTATTGGATTACTCTAAAATACACTTTCAAAAAATTCTCGATCACAAACCCGGCCCCTGGGGACCTAGGTTTTGGTGCTCTAGTCTTGAGCTTGGCTTATCGGTGGTCCTTGGTCTTAGGCCGCGAGGACCAGACCTAGGGCTGAGTCATCGTCATCTCTGGTTAGGGTCCCAATACATAGGTCCAAGCATGGACTTCCCAAGTTTGTCAACTGGCATCTGCTCCAAAGCATTCGAAACAACCTCGCAGTAGTGGAGTGAAGTTCTATTCCAAAAAGTAATTTCTAATTTTCAATATAGAAAGCCATATTGCTGATTTTAAATATAGATTTTTCCATTGATTATAAAATGATTTCTCATGGACTCGCTTCTTCAACGTTAAGATACCACAACTTTAGAGTGTTTTGGTAATTTACCTAATTCTTTTTATTAGTATCTGGATCACATGCATTGCACGTGGTTTGGTTAAAAAGAATATTGATATGAATGGCAATCATGTTCTTAACTTTTGGGTTGTCTTTTTATTTTTTTTTAAATCCCTTATTTCATATAGAATCTCACCATGAGAACAAGAAGGAGCGCGTCTGGTATGATGGCTTTGTCTTCCTTATGAACTCTTTGCGCCACAATTCTTCTCATCTCGGGGCCACCATCGTTGAGTTTGTTGATGCTCGTGACTAGTATAGAGGATATAATCTACGGAGAGGGTTTGTTTTTTGACAATTACAAAAAGTTCAAAACGCTTCTGTTCAAATATCAGAAGCACTTGGAAAATATTGGAACAACTCTCTCGAAAACACTGCTAAGAAAATTAACAATCAGCGACCGGCAAAGACGACCTAAAAGCCTAAAAGCCTATCCTTAATGACCTTCAGCAATCGCATGGTGCCCATCAACGGTTGTCGCCTACACACTCGCCGCCAATAACGACCAGGGACCGTTTCACGATATTTAATGCATTCATATGCGCTCGGCAAGGATTGGCTACAACTTCGCTATAAGTTGCTGGGTATTTTGGGAAATCGCTTTATCTAAGATGAGTAAGAGATTATCAGAGGCTGCACAGACAGTCACTCATCCATAAACCAAATGAGACACTAATTCATTAATCACAACTGTACTATACAGTCAGTCAAAGATTTGTCTCTTGTGCATTTTTGCAGAAAGTAAAATCCTTCCGATAACAAGTACATGGGATTAATCTTGCCTTCGTGATGACTACTGTACAAGTACAAGACTATATATCCATCTGATGGAAGGGCGGAAGTTTTCTTAATATGCACAAAAGAGCAAAGAGCTGTTGGAAGCTGTACTGCAAGAAAATGGCCCATAAATTAAGGATGACACTTTCGTGTATGGCTGTCATAGACTTATAGTTACAAATGATAACTACGTTTTTATAATCACTGTGCAATTATGCATGTGGGCTGGGCGACGATAAAGATTAACCAGTCAATCGCATCTCTCTATCATCTGCAGAAGATGGCTTGGAATGTTATATGTAAAAGAGTTTTTTTTTGTTATGAACATTCCGGAAATGGCTGAGGTATCAATTCTGCGTCTCTTCAGATTTTCGATCCTTTCGGAAATGGCTTCCACTGAGTGTGTGGATTTCTTAATATGCAGTTCCCTTCCGGGGAGGGCGAACAAAGTGACATTGTCGGTGTAGTTCATCTTCATGACCTCCTCGGTCGAAGCAGCAAACTGACGCCCCGACCTTGAGCCCTTACATTGGAATTCGGAAGACAAGACAGGAGAAATTTCAGCCAAACGAACATCAAGTGATAACTCTTTGTTTTCTTTTAAGTTAATACCACAAAAAATCTTAAATTGATATACCGATGATAAATTTATCCCAAATTAATTACACATGTGACAAATTTACCCATCGTTATTTTTTATTAAATTTTACTGTCAAATTAATAATTAGATGACATATGGTAGTTGATTGTTATACTAGTTTGAGATTTTACCCTTCGTTTGTCAAAAATATATCAGTTCATGGTTTTTCATGATATTAATCTAAATTAATTGAAAATTAATTGAGAATAAATCTGTCGCAAATATTTTAGTTTGGGGTTTTTAGTAATCAAAAAATTAATTTGAGTAAAATGTCGCTGGTATTCCAATTTGATATGTTTAGTGATCAAAAACTTAATTTAGAGTAAATTTATCATATATATATATATATATATATTAACTTAGGATTTTGCCGCGTTTGCATGGACATAGGATGGTCTGTCGGGGTTCGGAGATCGTCATGGCTTCAACAGCGACTTAATTGAATTTTGGTGCAGGGACTGTAGCTTGAACCATCGCATCCAAAACCAGAAAACGAGTTCCTCTCATTCCCTCAAAATCTAAAGCCCAGGGAACCTGACTCCGTGGCGGGGCTGAATTGAGGTCCATGTGGGTTTTTTTAAAGATGGGCCGAACTGAAGAGGAATTTGTGTTTCTGGATTGGATTTAAAATATGGGCAAAAGAAATTGGGACAGGTTTTAATGATAGGTTTCACTGTTCCTGTTGACACCCATTGCTTTTTCCCCCGCTTTTTTAGGAATAAAACTTTCCTGGCTTTTTATATGCGGGGATATATTTTTGCAAGTCATAAGCTTGTTAATAGAGAACGAATTTCTCTGGGTGCTTCTTCCTTCTACAAAACCTTACGATAAGTTGTTAACTTGTTTTTCCCCCATAGAGTAGCTAGTCTCTTTCCCCCACAAATGCCCTAGAGTCATAACGAGCATCACTGAATATTATTACCTTCTAATAATCCATAAAATTCCTTTTAAATCCTATGAAGCATTGGGTTCAACTTTGAATATGAGCACGTGGAATTGACCCAATGCAGTTTGCTTGATGATCTCCCACTCAATAGGAAATAGCCTGACACTCCCAACCAACTAAGCTAATCCAAACATAAGTTTTATGATTATTATTTTTCCTTTTACAACCTGTTAGAGATATTTAGGATATCTTCTCTAATTTTCTATATCTATTTTGATTAAATATATTGGATTTGATTTTGTTCAATTTCTTCTATCTAATCATGTAAATAGGCTCTTTATATATTCTTTAATACATATATTGAAGTACATAGAAATTCCGTATTCTTCTCTTTTGCATATTAATTTATTTTTCAATTATCCCTAACTCTTTCACAGAAAAGCTGACAAAAGAACTTTAAGGCCCTGTTTGGTAAATTTTGTTTCCGTCCCCGAAACAATTATTTTTGTTCTTTTGCTCTAGGGAACGAAAAAAGAATAGAAACCTATTTGGTAAATTTTTTGTTCTCAGGAATAAAAAACATATTTTTTTGTTCCCGATAATAGATTTGGAACAGAAATAAGAAGTAGAAAAAAAAAGTAACTTCTTGTTCTCGGAAATAATTTCTAGAATCTATTTTTTTTTTCTCTCTCCTCTCTTCTTCTCTTTTCTTCTTCTCTTTCTTTTCTTCTTCTTCTTCTTCCTTTTGGCTGGTCGCTAGCCTTGGCCATGGCCGGCACTAGCAACCGGCTAGACGAGGCCAGAGACCTCGCCGAAGCGTCACCGGCCCCCGGAGATGTTGAGCCACAGCTAGGCTCATCGGCCCAAGCCTTACCATGGCTAGGTGAGGCTCGGCCGAATCTTGGCTAGGCGAGGTTGACCTTGCCTAGATCTGGTGAGACCAAGCTCGTCCAACCACCGGCGAGGGCAAGCCTTGTGCAGCCAGGCCGAGGCTCGGCCTCCCCAGCTGACGCGATGCTAGGCCTCCCCAAGCCAGGGTAAGGTTGAGGCTCATCGTGGCCAAGCTGGCCTTCGACAAGCTCGCCGAACCTTGCCTGACTGGCAACTAGCCAAAGAGAAAAAGAAAAAGAAAAAAGAAAAAAAGGAAGAAAAATAAGAAAATATAATTTAAAAGATTAAAAGAAATTTAAAAAAAATCGAAGAATCCTACTAAATGTATTTTTATCTCGGGAATATAAATTTTGGAAAGTTACCAAACACGTTCATTTGCTCAGAAATTGTTCCCAAAAACATAATCGGAAAAAACCATTTCTAATAAAAAATTGTTCTCCATAACAGAAACATTGCCAATCGCGCCCTAAATAACCAAGATAACTACATAGGAAAGGCATCAATTGTTGCAATTGATCTTTAAAGTGCATATGAAAGGACTAGTATCAACACCTAGAGGGGGGTGAATAGGTGTAAATAAAAATTTTCGCAAGACTTAACGAAAGTAAATTGCCTTTAGAAGATAATCGACTGAAGATATAATCAACTATAAACAGTTATATAAAGCTACAAATTAAAGTAAGGAGATTAGGGAAAGAGAATAGAAACACAAGGTTTATAGTGGTTCAGCTTAGGTCAAGCCTACGTTCACTCTCCCGCATTGATAGCCTACTGGCTGGATTTCACTATGAATCAAAAGAAATTTTACAGTCTCATATCCTTGACTTTACAGTGTAGAAACTCTACTACACTCTTCCAAAGTCTCATAGGTGTTTGCTCTCTCTTTTGAGTACAAATAAAGCTCAACGATTGAAATATCCAAGAACTGGACGCTTCGGACTTTTTTCTTTCACGCACTTCTTCAAACAACTTGAGGGTCTGCCTTAAATACCCCTTCATGCCTTCTCGACCGTTGGCACCTTTGAAAGGAGTTCTTCTAATCTACCCCTTGGACAGAATCAATTAAGGAGATCTCGAGTCGTTTTAGGAATGTGATGAGAGCCCATCAATCATGCTCGGCCATACAATTAGGATATAAGTTTCCATAAGTAGAACCTTCCAAGTATACTTCGTCTTTCAAGAGATTTAATTATCCGAATTGATTCCAATAAGAATAATTTATCATAAGATACTATATCTAGCCATAAGATCTTCCACAATCCATACGAACCAAATCCTTGAAGATAAACTCGCATCTGGATAAGTCTTTATTCTTCGGTCTGAAACCTGTCAGTGAGGTCAAACTTTGAGAATAAAGTCTAGCGGTCTTCAAACTTTGACAGTAGAGTCTGGAGTTCTTCAGACTATAACACTTAAGTCTACAAGTCTTCAGTCTAAACTTTTGGAAATGTTTTGTTAGCTTCAAAATAGTTAAGGAGTTTTCTCTAACAATCTCCCCCTTTTTTATGGTGACAAAACTTTCTTGCAGATTTGAAAATTTTGTCCTGCAAAACAATACTTAAGTAAAATGTGATGTCTTATAAAAATAAATCAATTAGGGCATGGATAGTATCGATTCTGCAACCACAGAACACATGTTAATCTTGCAAGATAAATAATTATCCAGCCATAATCAATATCAAAACATCAAAATCAAATAGTAGTCAAAAGTCCAAAGTATACCAGTCAAAAGTACCAAGCAAAAAGTCATCAAAATCAAACCAAGCAAAATATATCCAAGCAAAATATCAAAAGTAAGTCAAATTTGAAGTCAAATCTCAAATTTGCACAAATTCTCTCACCCTTTTTGTCATCAGCAAACAGTGGAGGAAAACTATAAAAAGAGTTGGGTAAAAATCACGGCTACTTGGGGGTGCAAATGAGCTGGAAATCCCCCATAGACTTGACAGTCTCCTCTAGTTTCCTCAAATCCTCTTTCAGTTGCTCAATATCCTCACCTTTTGCGGTAGCTTGAACTTGAAGCTTAAGGGCTTGTACCCGATAGTGCAGTGAGACTAAAGTGGCTTGGTATGCTGATTGAAGGTTCTGGAATTCACACTCCATCCCATAAAGCTGAGCTTTTTATCTCCACAAGAAATTCGAGGAATCTCTTAAAGTCTGCTATATTGTCTATTTAAGTACTAGATTCAGCATGAGTAGTTTAAGGAGTGTTAACTGATGATGGCATCTCAGCTGGAACATCCAGACTTGGAGATGATCCCTCAATACCAGCTTTAGGAAATTGAGAGGTATACACATCCTCTGGATTGACTAGAGATCTACTGACATCACTAGTAAAAACGAGTGAAGAAGTACCTCTTTTGTCAACAGCTCCCCCTGTTTCTGTGCCTTCAGGTGGAGAAAAATATTATTTTTCCTATTCTTGCTCTTCTTGAGCACCGAAGTGATATTTTTCTCTTTCTTCTCCTGCAGTTCCATCTCTTGACTTCTCTAACTCGTCAGCAAACGTGGGCTCAAGAGAATCATCTTGACCCTCTTCTTCCTCTTGTTTTCTTCCTCTCTCTTCTTCCTCGGTTCTCCTTTCTTCTCTTTCTGCATCTCTCTGCTCTGTCTCTTCTCTTTCTCTTCGCTCTCGGTCTTCTAGCTCTTGAAAGCTAACAAAACTCTATAATTTCTTTAAGGCAAAAGCAGAGAGAGTGATATTGTCCTCATCTTCTTCATCCTGCAAGATGAGTGCTCTCCTCTTATTGATTGGTGCGCTTATAGGCTCTTTGCCTTTTCTTTTTCCTGTTACAGAGTCTTGTCTTGCCTTTATAGGAGACTTCTCCTTAATGCTCTCCAAAACTTTATTGAGCTCCTTCAAACGCATCTTAAAAACCATCTTTAGTCCAACTACCATTGGAGTAATGGTTCGAACACACAGAATATTAAGAGGCTGAATGTTGAAATATTTGAATAATCAAGTAATAAGAGCAGAATAAGGAAGTTGCCCCTTGTCCTTCACAACTGTTTTATACATGTGCATTAGGATAGTGTGAGGTAGTGAGAACTTGAATCCGATGTTGTTTGCATACATCAGCTTTGCTTTAGAGTGAGAGACATCAGTTTTTGAAGTGGATTTGAGTTTGAGACAGTTGATCACAATCTTATGAAGCAAAATATTAGAGGCAGTCATCCTTGAGTAAGAAATCCTACCTTCAGTAATCCTATCCCGAACAAGCTGCAAAGTAGCGTGAGCAACAGACACATTGATTAGTTGGAAACTTTCTCTTTCCACCCCAATCATATCAGCCAGAGTGTCCACATCGATTACAAATTATTTGTCCCTAACAGTAAAAGAAAATTTATTCGCATCTAAAAAGGATAGATTTGAATAGAAGTAAGCCGTAAGTTTTGGGTAGGCAATAGTCGTCTCAAAGCAAAAACGTTCGAGTTGAAGGAGTGCAAATTTCTCTCTCAATTTCACTTTCAATGAATCAAGAAAATCGAAGTCTACACTTCTAGGGTTCATCACCCCTCTCTTCAGTAGTTTCGAATAAGTTCTCTTGTGATTCTTAGAACGAAATAAGTCCGTCCTTTCATCACGAACATCTGCAGCAACGCCCATCTTAGGCTGAAAATTTGTGAACATCATTTCATCGCCATCTTTCCCTTTAGGCTGATTAAAGGATCCAAACCATGGATCACTTGGAAAATTTGCAAAAGTCCTTGCTACCAAGCCAACAGGCGCAATGCCCATACTTTCCATTGTGCTAAAAAAATGAGTTTCATTTTTGTACCATTTCTCGCTCAAAAACTCATCAATGAAGGTCATTACAGTACCACCCTCCTTTAACTTAAAGTAGAGTTTAAAGATAAATTCGGGCTTAAGAGTCCTTACAGGTTTAGCATCTACAACGATCTCTTCTTCAACATGTTGCTGTGGAGGAACTTGAGTCCTAAATTGAAAAGAGTGACGTGATTGAGAATGTTGTTGTTGACTTTGCTACTGTTGCTATAGAGAGTCTTCTTCCTCTGTTAGATCAAAGTGCGTAAGACCCTCATGCATATGCCGTGGTTCCCTGCTTGTGATTCTAGAAGACTTTCTTTGAAAAAACATTGTCACTTTCTTTGGGAGATTTCTCAAACTCGATCGTGAAAAATGTGAGATCTTTTCGTATTAAACTAGAGAGAAAGTGTGAGAAAATGAGTTCTATATTCTATGGTTTGAGTGAGTGTAAACGAAGAAGAAGAATCTTGACAGTATATAAAGCATATGAAAAAGAATATATGAATCATCACAAAGGAAAAAGTAAAAATTGCCTTTTTGAAAATGAAAAACTACCATAAATTCAAAAACTGAAAAAAGATAATTTCTAAAAACAAAACAATTAAGTAACAATTCAAAAAATAAATGTACCTTTTCAAAATTTCTTCTTAAAATTAAATTACTTGCAAAAAGAAATTAACTTACAGTCGTGACCTTTGGACGTTCTGAGTCTGACCATCTTCAGACTTTATCTGATAAAGGATGTGATGTTTAGTCTTGTGCGAATAGACTCAAATAAACTTTTCTCCAGTGGCTTTGTAAATATGTCTGCCAACTGATTCTTTGAATCAATAAACTGTATCATAACTTCTCCATTCTGAATATGATCTCTAATGAAATGATGTCGGATTTCTATGTGCTTTGCTCTTGAATGAAGAATTGGATTCTTTGTAAGATTAATTGCACTGGTATTGTCGCATTTGATCTCAATACATGAATCTTCGATTCCAAAGTCTCTTAATTGTTGCTTTATCCATAAGATTTGAGAACAACAGCTTCCAAGAGCTACATACTTTGCTTATGTTGTTGAAAGAGCTACAGTACTCTATTTCCTTGAGAACCAAGACACCAGCTTGTTGCTCAGCAATTGACAAGTACCAGAAGTACTCTTTCTATCGACTCGCAACCTGTTAAATCTAAGTTTGAATATCCAATGAGAATAAAGTCTCCTTCTTTGGGATACCACAGACCTAGCTTTAAAGTAGTTGCAACATATTTGATGATGCATTTTACAGCACTTAGATAAGATTCTTTGGGATCTAATTGAAATTTAACACAAATGCAAACAATAAACAAAATGTCAAGTCTAGAAGCAATAAGATAAATAAGCGAACCAATAATACTCCTGTAGAGCTTCTGATCAACTTTCTTTCCTCCTTCATCTTTATCTAGCTTCGAAAAACTTGACATTGGTATCTTAGTCTTATTGCAATTCTCCAATCCAAACTTCTTGATGAGATCTTTTGCATATTTTTCTTGGTGAATGAAAGTGTGTTTCTTCAATTGTTTCACTTATAATCTGAGAAAGAAGGTTAATTCACCCATTATGCTCATCTTAAATTCATCCCGCATAGATTTAGAAAACTTCTTGCACAGATTTTCATTAGGTGATCCAAAAATAGTGTTATCAATATAGATTTGAATGAGTACAAAATCTTTACATTCTCTTTTAATGAACAAAGTAGTATCCACATTTCCTTTAACAAAACTATTTTGAATTAGAAACTTACTTAACCTATCATACCAGGCTCAAGGTGTTTGCGTTAATCCATATAGGGCCTTTTTCGGTCTAAAGACCGAGTCGGCTTTTGGATCTTCAAATCCAAGTGGTTGTTCCACATAGACTTCTTCTTGGATAAATCCATTGAGAAATGCACTTTGGACATTCATTTGGAATAACCTGAAATTTTTATAATAAGTAAAAGTAAGTAATAATCTAATTGCTTCTAACATTGCTACTTTGGTGCATATGTCTCATCATAGTCTATCCCTTCCTCTTGTGTATATCCTTTGGTCACGAGTCTTGCTTTAATTATGACCACTTTTCCTTTCTCGTCCATTTTGTTCTTGAAAACCCATTTAGTTCTAATAATATATTTACCTTTTGGTTTAGGAATTAGCTCCCAAACATCGTTGATGCTAAACTGTCTGAGCTCTTCTTGCATAGCTTCAATCCAGCTTTCATCAGCTAAGACTTCTTCTATGCTTTTGGGTTATATCTCAGAAATGAGTGCTAGAGCACTAGACTCTTCTTGCCTTTTGAATTTGGTACGAATTCCTTCATCAATGTTG
>NC_052617.1:24567909-24715244 GCF_016545825.1 Eucalyptus grandis
AGCTGTCCATTTACTTATAGGCGGCTAACAAAAGAAAGTTCGATGATGCATGAGGATGGTTCAAAAGCATGTGGGCGGATGTGAAGAATTATAGCCCCAAACGTGCGATGACCATAACTAACGGATAGGAGTACCGTTGGAGGATGCCAATAGTGTCCTGTGCGGACATTACTTTATAATCACCATCGGACCAATGGATCACATATGGGAATGATCTAATCGTCGAATGAAATTATAGTCTCGACAAGGATTTGCCTATGTACCATTACTGGCGAGACTGAGATTTGCTCCATGAGAAGAATAGACAAGATATTTGGCCGTCTAGTTGTGTGCCCTATAAATTGGACCTCCCTTGATTATTGTTGCGACATCACACGGCCATGTAAGTAGACTACATTTAATTCACCCATACGCGGAGACTAAGGCCAATAATTAGAGAAGATATTGGGCCGTGTAATTAGAGTAGTAAGTGGCAAAACCACCGGCCCAAAGCCACTCCACATTGTCGACACTTGAGTCAACAACAAATGAGGAGAAATGCTGACCGAAACATGGCCAGCAACGGTCACGTTGCTCCTGGAGTGGTGGCCAACGCATGAATGAGGTGAAGCATGGTGGACACTTGTCTCTTCCACAATTACACTTGTCCTTGTTGTACCTACACCTGTCCTCCATGCATGCATCCACCGAAAATCCCCCTCTTTGTTGGCTGGTTTTTAGCAAAACCAGCAGCTAATCTGCTCGTGTAAGTGAGCTAAAGAGAGTGACCGAGCGGAACCGAGAGAGAGAGATCGAGCAAGGAAATTCGCGAGTGAGCAGCAGGTGGGTGAACGGAGAAGAGGAAGAAGGGACTACCTTCTGCCGTGCTCGAGCTGCCGCCGCCTCGCCGCCGGTTCCCGTCACCGACCGGCCAAGCCGCGACCTCCGAACCTCCATTTTTGGACAGCTACCGAGTGAGAGAGTTTAAGGCAAGCAATTGTTCTTCAATCTATGTTGTTGCAAGCTGTTTTGCCTAGAAAAGAAGTGAAATAGGTGAGGAGAATGGAGTACTTGAGCTGCATGTGGAGTCTTTGATATGTAGGAGGGTGTTAGATCAAGAAAACTGGTTGTGGATGAGGTGCATGTGCTGGATTTCGAATTTCATGAAGTGTGAGTTCTGGATTTTTGAACTTGCAAGTGAAACCAAATGAATTTGAGATTATGACCATGAGGAATCTTAGTGATAATCATGCTGTGGTAAGGTGTATTGTGTGTATGGACAAAGAGTATAATGACGGGAGGTCGAAATCTAATATATAGGAGGAGTTTTGTGAACTTGTGAACTGTTTTTGTGAAAATCAGTGTGACCTCAGGCGACATTTTAAATTTTCTGTAATTATCTGAACACAATTTGATTTCGAACCCCTGATGAAAGTTTTAGAGCACATCTTCATGAATAACATATCCAAAATTCAGAGAAAACGAACAAAGTATGACCCTCGAAATAAGTTTCCTACAAAAATATGAAATCTGGAATTTTACAGAATGTTGGGTAGGAAGAAAATCGAAGTTTTACCCTCGGTGCCTATGGAATATGACTTAGTGTAATTCTTGAGATTTGTTCATCTAGGTCTTATCGATAACGTGTCAAAATTTCGTAATTTTCTGAGGCCGTTTAGTAATTAATTCGGAATTGTTGCTAAAGCTGCACAATTGTAGAAATTAAGTTACTGTTTTGAGATTTCTATAGAATTGTCCTATATGAAGTATAGTTCTCGAATTGCCATGTGACTTAGTGATGCTGATGGTGCGAGGTTTGTGACTTGATGATGCTGATGGTGTGATATTGTGATTGATAAAAAGTTTGTGAGATATCTTGTTTGACATATGATGATGCATTTGTGAATTAAAATGCAATTTGTTTGATAAAAAGGGTTCATGAGATATCTTGTTTGACATATGATGATGCATTTGTGAAATTAAAATGTGATTTGTTACCCATTGAACCCTCGGATTAATGATGGCCCGGGAGTCGGGATGCCCAAAGGATCGAGTGAGTCGATGCCTTGTGGATGCCCGGTGGCCTTAAATGGCTGAATGCCGGAGGTTATTCCCCGAGAGTTTCGGGATGCCCGGTAGTATGCTAGTCGATACGTAAATCTGGATGGCCAGGGTAACCATTTTCATGGGAGGCCCTCGAGGTTCCTCGTGATGCTAGGTGGGGTACGAGATGCCTGGAGGCGTGATTCGCTCTAGATGCCCGGTGGCCTTAAATGGCTGAAATGCTGGAGGCTTTCGTGATGCCTGGAAGGATGCGAATGCCGGAGGGACGCAAACATTGGTCCTCCGGGGATGAAACCTTTTGAAAAATAAAATGAATGATTTGACTATAAATGTGTGGGGTCTGAATATGTTGTCATCACATTGAAGGGTTTCATGATTGTGATATGATTATGTGGCATATGATTCTTATAGAATTTGCAATTGCTTTAGTATTGAAGAATTCCATGATATTGATATCCATTTATTCCTTGTCTCCCTGCCTTGTCTATCTTGTATGAAATTAGATGCTAATTGTTATGCTCGATATAGCTTGTTGAATCTTTTGCTGCTGAGTGGTTGTACTCACCCCGTTTGGGGACTAACATTTCAGAATAGACAAGATACCTCTGCCGCCACCACCACTAGCAGATGGACCGAGTGTTTGGATATGGCCGCGAGGAGGAGGATAGCAACGGAAGGAACTTTTGGATGCCGACACTGATCGATGGACTTTAAGTATATGACTGTTGGAAGAAATGTCGGTCATCTTTTGAAATATAGCCGAGTATAGAAAATATTGGCATTTTGATGTACCGACGAATGATGTCCATCAAGTTATGTAAATAAAAGTGTACGGCTTTAACTTACATAAAATGTTTAGTTGGTGTGCACTGTTTTCTGAATATAGGGAAGGGAGTTGTTGCATACGCTTCCGCCATATAAATTGCGCAGGGACCGACCTAAAAGATATAAACCCCCGGGATTGATGGACCTTCAGGTCACAAAAGAGAAAGGTAAGCGAACTGTGGCAACGTCGACAAATCGGGGGCCGTTCGAGGGGTGCCACAGCTATCCCATAAAAACACACTGCCGAGCACGGGGGATATTTTATCCCGGGGGCCTACTGTAGCCACATAACATAGACAGCCAAACACTCGGAGACGACTCAGATCTGGTTTATGCCCATACAATAATTCAAACGGAGTTTTGCCTTCTAGAATGCGTGATGACATACAATTTATTAGATATGCCGCAGTGACCACACAATCTCCCCAAAAGTTTTCTGGTATAGATGCCTAAAACTTAAGAGCACGTGCCACTTCTAAGAGATGATGGTGTTTTCGCTCAACAACTCCATTCTGCTGTGGAGTATAAGTGCATGTACTTTCATGCAAAATTCCATTTGAGGAAAGAAAGGAAGGGCATTCACCATTGAAAAATTCTCTTCCATTGTCAGTGCGGATGCGACGAATTGTTTTTCCAAACTAAGTTTTGGATAAGGACAAGAAGATTTTAAGGTGGGAAAGAACTTGACCCTTTGATTGAATGAGGAAAACCCAGGTGGCATGTGAGAAATCGTCCACAATTGTGAGAAAAAATCTTGAACCATCATGATTTAATGTGTGATATGGTCCCCAGGCATCAACATGAATTAATGAAAAAATGTCGTCTACTCGAGTCTTACTGTTTTGAAAGGGGGCACGAGTTTGTTTTGCCAAGGGGCAAACAGGACATTGAGGACAAGGGAAAGAAGCAGTGTGACCCAATCTCCGATGATGAAGAAAATTTCTTTCATTAGTAATATCTACCACCGCGAAACAGTCACTTTCAATCAACCACTTCCCTGTTCGAGTTCCAAAGTCCCTCACGTGTGTCGATAGAAGCTCGTGGGTATAAGAGATCCCATGTAAAATCGCCTGGGCATTTGCTTCACTTGCCGACGAAACCCTAGCCGTAGCCGCGAAACCCTCGAGAGTTCTTCCATCCGGATCACGCACGATTCCAAAGGGGTGACAGAGCCAAGAAAATCGCCTGAACACCATGCCGCATCCACATTTAATTTCAGATCCTGCCATTCCGGAGGCCTCCACTGATCAGGTTTGTTTCGATTGATTAATCTTTTACTTCTATTTATATTTCCTCTACTGAACAAGACTTGTTGTTCCTGTGATGTACTCAACAGATCTGCTGGTCTGGGTTCTTTCGATCGAAAGATCCAGTTGTTTCTCGCCTTCCGATGTACCATAAAACCATACCCGTAAGCTCTCGAACAGGTAAACTCTGATCTCTTCGGAAAGTGTTAACAATCCACTGATCTCTTCGGCTGATACTTCCATTTGGTCTGATCTTTTCGAAAATCTGATCTTCCCATACTTTCTTTGTCCATTTACATAAAAACAACACGTGCTCTGTGGTTTCAGTGCTCGACCAACAGAACGGGCATAGTGGATCTATAACAATTTTCCTTTTATATAGGTTTTCTCTCGTAGGAAGAGCATTCTGACAAAGGCTCTAGAGGAAAGATCGAACTTTTGGTGGCACATTAAGACTCCAAATTTGAGTCCATAAGGTACGTGGTGGTTGATAAGAGCAGGAAGGTCGGTTTTGATCTGGTTTGCTTATTGTTGTCCTTGCTCTGTTGTATCCGCTCTTAACAGAGTATTGCCTTGTTCTGTTACCTGTCCATATAAGCATATCTGGCTTTGGTTGCTGGCTTAGGGGAATTGCTAATATCTCATTTGCAATTGTTTCGTCATAAAGTTGAGTAATAAGCTGTTGTTTCCATTCTCTGGGATATGCATTTATCAATTCGGAGACCAACATAGGCTCTGTCTGATTTGATTGCCCACCAATTCCTCCTTGTGAAAGCCATCTGTCTTCTCTAATACAAATAGAGTTTCCATCCCCTACTGACCATATAATGTTGTTCTTTATGGTGTCTCTGTCAAGCATTAAACTGCGCCAACCCCATGATGGTCGGTGTCCCTTTGAAGCTGTCCAGACATGACCATTGGGAAAATAAATCCGTTTCAACACTTTGCTCCATAGGGCTGAAGGGGAGGTGGCTAGTCTCTAGATTTGCTTGCCGAGCATGTCTCTATTAAAGGTAATCAGATCCTTAAAACCTAATCCCCCTGTATCCTTTCGAGTTTTCAAGACTTCCCAGCTTTTCTAATGCAACCCTCTTTTAGCATCACCATTTTGCCACCAAAATGATGCTATTCGTTGTTCTATGGCTTTACAGATAGATACGGGCAGCTTGAATATGGACATTGCATAGGTAGGTAGGGATTGCACAAAACTTTTAATTAACACTTCCTTTCTTGCCTTTGTCAGTAATTTTTCTTTCCATCATGCTAATTTTGAATTTACTCTGGCCAGGATCCATGCAAACAGCTCTTTTTTGGATTGACCCCATTCAGTAGGTATGCCCAAGTACTTTCCTGTTCTCTGTAGAATAGGAACTCTCAGTTCTGTGGCCAAATTATGTTTTAATACTGCTGGACAATTACCACTGAAATAAACCCCTGATTTGTTTAAATTAATTGCTTGACCCGTAGCATAGCAATATTGGTTTAGTAGTTGGGCAACCTTCTGGCACTCTGATATAGTTCCATCCAGAAAGAATATCACATCATCAGCAAACATTAAGTGTGATAGCTTAGGGCAATTTCTGTTTATCTGTATACCTTTCATTGTACCATCTTCTAATGCTTTTTTCATCATCCAGGTTAACACATTGGACATCAGAATGAAGATATAGGGTGAGAATGGATCACCTTGTCTGAGGCCTCGTGAAGGATGGAAAAAAGAGGTAGGTTCTCCATTGACTTTCACACTGAAGGTAACTGTTGAGATACATTGCATAATTAATGAGACCCATTTTGCATTAAACCCCATGTGCAGCATGATATCTCTCACAAAATCCCATTCTATCCTGTCATATGCTTTCTGCATATCAAGTTTCAGAATGGCCTAATGCTTTTTCCTCTTTGTTGTTATACGTAGTTGATGCAGAACCTCCTGTTGACTGATAATATGCTGCCCTGTCTGCTTACTCGTGTTCTAAACTGTTTGATTCATCAGAACTATTAATGCTTGCTTTAGCTCTTTGATCTTTGTGTAAGCATTTGCAAAATTCTCTTTGCTCCATTGAGTTAATACTTGTGATGTCCTCCCTAATTTCTTTGCAAAAGGGCAGTTTTGGCTTAATTTCTCTGCCCATGCTTGCTTAATAACTGCCTGATAATCTGCATGTTCTGTCCAGAATGCTTCTAATTTGAACTATTTCTTCTTTCTTCTTACCCCGGGATACAATCTGAGGACTAAGGGACTGTGGTATGAGCCTATAGCTGGTAGGGCCTGGAATTTTGCTTCATGGAAGGTAACTCGCCACTCTAGAGAACAGAGCACTCTATCGAGTCGCTTTTTAACCAACTCTGCCCCCTCCCTATTATTGGCCCATGTGAATGTACATCCATGACTTTCTACATCCATTAGGGATAGATCATTAATCATGTTTCTGAAAGCTGCAATTCTTCTATTGTCTGCTTCTTTTTTCCCTACTTTCTCCCACACGTACAGAATCTCATTAAAATCTCCCATGCAGATCTAGGGAAGAGAAGATGGAGGCTTAATATTTCCCAACACATGCCATAATGCCATTCGCTCACCGAAATCAGTAGATGCATGGACAAAGGTAATCTGCATAAGTTGTTTACTCTCAGGATCAATACATTGCACATCTATGAATTGTTTTGAACTGGCTTGCACTTTTAAAACGATTTCCTCTTGCCACATGATTGCCAATCCTCCTGCTATTCCTGTTGGATTAACCAAGTGTAATTTCTGGAACTGAAGTTTTTTAAAAATCTTTTCCACCTTAGCTGCTTTATTTTTCGTCTCCATTAGGAAGAGTAACTTTAGGCCTTTCAAGAGCTATTAAAGCTCTTAGTTCCCGGATTGTCAGGGGGTTGCCCAGCCCCTGACAATTCCAACTAACGATTTTCATGGCTTCAGTGGTGGCTTATTAGGGCTAGCCACCAAAGCCCATTCTTGTCCATCTTGGATCAGTTGCACCGGGGTCTCCAGAAGTTCTATATCATCTGTGAGGATAGGGGATGTTGCTGGTAGGCATTTATGTTTTTTTGCCTTTTGTACTTGCATAGTCTTGTTGCTGCTATTCCCAACTTTTAATAACAGTGGTTTTTGAGTTTCAGGGCATAGTACTTGTTTTCCACGATCTCAGACTTCTGCTGCAATAGGTACATTTACTAGGCTTGTCACCTGTTCTGGGCTGCATTCTGATCGCTTTTTGCTACATGCTACTATTTGCATATCAGATGCTGGCTCTCGAGCACTGGAGTTCGTTCCCCTCGGTGGATTTGATGGAACAGGCACTGTTTCTTCCACTACTAATTCCTCCTCCATGTTCCCATAAAACGCATCCCAATAGGGGCCGTGATCACTAGTTTCTGCCTTCAACCAGGGTCCATATAACCCTTTTTTGTTCATTGCCCAAGGTGAGGTTACATATGGAATTTCAAGATTGTCGGTTGCGTAGTGCCCAATTCTGCCACAAGAGAAACAGTAATGTGGGAGACGCTCGTACTTGAACTCCACCCGTAGCCAATTATTGCCAATATCCGTAATAGCTCCCAATTTCAAAGGTGAAGTCAGATCAATCTCAACTCTAACTCTTCCTCCTCTGTTCTGAGCATTAGTTGTTGAGTCGATTTGAACTTCTATTACATTTCCCACCCTTTTCCCCAGATCATTAAATACTTTTTCTATTCTCCAACCAGGGGGAACTCCTCCAATGCGCACCCAGAATTCTGCCTTAGTGAAATCATAGCAATGCTCAGGGACTTCAGGGAGACACTGTTTCAGAACAAGCAAGTTTGTGGAATATGACCAAGGTGAGTTCCTCTTTATTCGCTGCTTTTCCTCCTCCGTTGGAAATACAAAACTGAAATGCCCCGGTTCCTTCTGAGAACATATAACCTCTTCTGTTTTCCATGCTTTTTTCATTGTAGTTATGAAGGCGGGAAAGTTCACATTTGGTTTAGAGTACAATTTACCGAAAAGGGCGGCTGCATTCCTCCCTTTTCGTTGAGGTATTTCATCAGACACTTCGACTACATCTTCTTCAGACCACAGGTACCCAAGACTTTTGCATAATGCAGTCACTCTCATCTCATTTTCCTCTTTACTTTCCATTTTCACTAACTTTCAATCGTTTTCCAGAGGATTATCAGATCTAGGCTATCAACATCCCCGAGCCTACCCAGATTCAACTTTATCCAGATCCTGACTTCTATCACTCCGATCTCGTCAGCCAAGCAAAACAACTAAAGAGAAAACAACCGGAAAACAGGAAAAACTGATACTCTACTGAGAATCTGTACTGAGAGCAGCGAACAACACTCCACCTGAAGGAAACTTACGAACAAGAACATCCCGACTGATGAAAGTCCAGATGCATCCAAATCACTGAAGAATGCTTTCGATACAGGATCCCATCTGATGGAGTCCAGAGGCCACTCGGAGATCTAATCATATTCCTTAGACGTAGTTTTTCTTAATTTTTTCCATTTTTTTGGATGCTGAGAATGGAACAGGAAAACAGGAAAACAGAAATTAGGGTTTAGGCTTGAAGAAAAAGGGTGGACGCTACCATGAGGTAGAGAGAAAACTCGCATAGGCAAGAGACGACTCAGGCTTTTCGCCTTGAAAGAAAGGAAAATGTGAGTTTATGAAGCATCGCATCCGGAACCAGAAAACCGCTCTTATTCCCTCAAAATCAAAAGCCCGGGGCACCCGGCTCGTCGCGGGCTGAATCGAGGTCCCCGTGGGTTTTTTAAGACGAGCCGAACTGAAGAGGAATTTGCATTTCTGGATGGGAATTAAAATATGACAAAAGAAATTGGGACGACCAATGGAGGCCGTAACGAACGAGCGGTTTTAACGACGTGTTTCACTGTTCCTAATTGTTGACGCCCACTGCTTCTTTCCCCCACTTTTTAGGAATAAAACATTCCTGCTTTATTATATGCTGGGATAGATTTTTGGAAGTCATAAGCTTGTTAATAGAGAACGAATTTCTCTGTGTGCTTCTTCCTTTGCAAAATCTCCCCCCCAAAAAAATGGAGTAGCTAGTCTCTTTCCCCCACAAATGCCCTGGAGTCATCACAAGCATGACTGATTATTATTACCTTCTGATAATCCATAAAATTCCTTTTAAATCCCATGAAGCTTTAGGTTCAGCCTTGGATATGAGCACATGGCATTGACCCAAAGCAGTTTACACAATGATCTCCCCGTTCCTTAATTGGAAATAGCCCAACGCTCCCAACAAACTATGCTAATCCGAAAGTAAGTTTTCTTATTGTTATTTTTCCTTTTACATGGGACATGGGTTAGTTTTTCATATCTTTTCCAAAATTCCTCTTAAAAATATTTAAGATATTTTCTCTGGTTTTCTATATCTATTTTGATTAAGTATATTTGATTTCATTTCCTTCGATTTCCTCGATCTAATCCAATAAAAAGGCTTTCCATATACTCTTATATATATATATATATATATATATATATATATATATATATATATCAAAGTATAGAGAAATTCTATATTCTTCTCTTCTGCATATTATTTTAATTATTCAACTATCCCTAACTCTTTCACGGAAAAGCTGAGAAAGAACTTTAACTGATCAAGATGACTACATAGGAAAGGCATTGATCGTTGTAGTTGATCTTTAGAGTACATATAGACGGAGGCAAATGACGGCTTCCCTCTCTTTCCATGAACATGTCAAACTGTCTTTTGTTGTTTTTAAAATGCAGCGGTCTCTCTCCCACACAGGCCAATACCATGGATGACTTGGTATATTATTTTGTGTGACGATTTGCCCTTTTTCAGCTTATAAGTGAAAGATATTGACCGTTGAAGTAAAAAAAAAAAAAAAAAAATTTATAATTACATTACACAAATATATCTGATGGACTTCTTCATTTAATTATAAAATTTGCATAGAGTCCTTTTTCAATTCTTAAATTGAGGTCCCTTTTATGGTGATGGTTAGTCATATGCGATTCCTATTGAAGCAAAGGACCTTTGAATTTCTATTGAAAACTTCTCTTATCCCCATGGAGGTGGGCATGAGACCTATAAACTTGTCTTGGATGGAGAACAGGTTTGAGATGGGGTCACCTCAACTATCGTCGGGCGGGGCTGAAGACGAAACTCCCCCTCTTCCCGGCCCACCCGGCACCATTGCCGTCACTATCGAATAAGGTTGCAGGCTTTGGCAACCGCAGATTTTCAGGCTATCAAATTTTCGCAATCTGCCTAGTGCTTCTGAGAAGTTTTGACAAAGTACAGCTTGTGCAAAAGCTAAAAATTTGATAAAATATCAGCCGATTTTTCGAAAGACTAAGAAACCTGTCTGGGTCAACCTTCCTTCTAATCCTCAATGGATGCTAAGTTCTGCGGTCTGCAGCTTCGCATGAGTAGTGGTAAGAGGAATGGACACATCTCGTGTCTGCATACCAAACAAAAACTGGCAAGGACTACTTTGTCACTTCTCCAGTATGTCAATTTTCTGAATGAATTTTCTATGGCGACAGAAACATGAAAAGAGGACGAAGTGTAAAGTCTGTCTTCTCGGGACTAGTCAACGTCTCCCCGATGTTGATATGGAGCCCATGTTCTCACGTCTAGATTGTTAAAATCCTAGTGGGTCTAATTTTGTTTATGTATGGTAATTTTCTGAAGACCTACCATGAGATTGACCCAATGATAAGGGTATTCTCATGCTTTCGGCTAAAAAAAAATCCACTTCGATGAGTTCGGCTCCCGCTCTAGGGATCTCAACTTTAAATGGGTGGTCATGGTGGTGCGTTGTCTCGTAGTTTTTTCTCCAAATAGCCAGCTAATTATGGTTGGGTCCTTAGATTATAAAAAAGCAACTTTGGGAACCGCCAACAAAAAGATAGGCCTATATCCTTAAAAAAAAAAAAAAAAAAAAAATATATATATATATATATATATATATATATATATATATATATATATATATATATATATATCAAATTTGAAGTCCAATTCCAATTATACCTTAATTTTTTTATCTAAAAAAATCTCTAACTTTTACTTTAATCTCAAATTTGCCTACGTTAACTTTCCATCCAAAATCTCCATTGATCATCTTAAGTGGCATCTCCATGTCAAGCAATATATTTACATCATCTGCTTACGTGGACTTTTCATCATTGTTCATCATCCTTATTTGCTTTTTCTCTTCTTTGCTCCTTGCAACCTCCATTAACAGCTGCAACTTGTGAATTTCAACTCGGTAATATTTTGGTCAATCATTTCCAACTTGAAAACTTGTTAAAGCTACAAATTTCTCAATCTCAACTTCAAGAACTGAATTCAGTCGACTCGAACAACTGAGACCATTGATAGTGACCAAATGTGATCCCTTAGACAGGTTAATCATCACCGGAAGCTCAAAGAATCTTAAAAAATGTGGGTATTGGAATGTCCAAAGCTAGTTGAGATTAGAGCCTCGTCACTGTTCACTGTTCTATTCGCGTGGACTCACTCGATCACAGCTTCACTGGCGCTCATCCATCGCCACCCAGACCTCTGACGCCAGGCCATGACGTTCGACGACACGTTCACAATGGTTGCAGTCGTCGGAATCATCTCTGGCCATTTCGGCCGAGAGCCCTATTTTCGATTCCGGTTTTTCAAGCTTCAAGAAGCCATTTTGATCGGGCACCACCTTCGCTCAGCCATCCCCAAAGCTTTATAGACCCATTACGCGCCCGGGTGATAATAAAATGAGCCCAAGCTTTCCCTACAACCACCGCCGCTCGAAGGGCGCATATCGTTTCCTTCACTCTGTGCCCTACGGCCTCCATTAGTGGAGGTTGTGTGATTGAGGTGCGCGACCTCACATTCGAGGTCATGCGACTCAGATCTAAGGTCGCACAATTCAAATCCGACATTGTGCGACCCAGATTTGAACTTAAGCATCCATTAATGGATTTTGCAAGGAATCGAGAAGAAGAAAAAAATGTAAAGGTGATGAAAAGTGACGAAAAATCCACATAAGTGGACAACTTAGATTTAACGTTGACGCGGAAATGCCACATTGGATGACTAATAGTAATTTTGAATGGAGGGTTAATAGGGTAAATTTGTGATTAAAGTGAAAGTTGAGATACTTTTTTAGACAAAAAAAAGTTCGGGGTAGAATTAGGACTAAACCTAAAATTTTGGGGTTTTTCCAGGGAATTAGGTCCAAAAAAATATAGAAAACAAGATTGTATGAGGTGTACTAGCACTATCCTCAATGATAAATTAAGTATTTCACAAATGGTAGAAGGAAAGATGCAATTATTCTTAAAGTTTCAAAATTTTATGAAGGTCAATAAGTAGTGAAGCGAAAAATAGAAGCAGATGGAAGGAGATTACAATCAAGATGGTTGAGGGGGAAGAGGTATTTAACCTCTGTGCAAGAACGCCAATTTGCATGCATTTGTGTAATTCTCTCAAATTACATTGGTAAATGAAATATCAGAAAAAAAAAATGTACAAATTAGCGTACAAAACAAAAGGGAATTAAGAAGAAAGTGGCAGTTAGAGAAGTTACAGTGGAACTCCTTCTGGATTCCAACGGACAGTCGCCGTATTCCTACGCTGTAATGAAGAATAATCATTCCTACAATGAGCTTGTGTCCTGTAAACTTGCCGACAGGAGGAACAGTCAAATTTCTGTGATAATCGAAAGTGAAATGGAGGAATTGCAGCCGTCAGTTGGGCAAGAGTCTAGCCATCGTGCCCAGTCTCAGTCGAGTGTGGGCTCGTGCATGAGATGTGCAGCAGCGGCAGCAGCAGCAAAATATAGTAGAAGATTTCCTAGGCTGCTTTATCGGCCCTGTATCCATTCGATGTGAAATTTACAGAAGGTTGGCTGTAATGCTCCCTTGGGAACGTTTGCATTATGGTGCTATTTAGGGAGTACATCTACTAACAAATAAGAGGAAGCAAAAGGAAGCTAATGTATATACGAAGGCAGACTAGAGTGCATTTGTATCTGAAGAGGAACTACTTTGAGATGACTATGCAAGCGCAAGGTTTCAAATCTCCATCAAGAAATTAATCAGGGTTTGGCATATCTGAATTTGCCTACCCCTCTTTTTAATAAGCTGCGACGTGAGAAGTACCAAGTTTTCTCTGACCTAGTGGTTCTGGAGAATACTTGGACATAGGAACCGGTTAAAATCTGTGTACCGCAGCATGAGAGTAATTTGGGAATGAGATGGGAGAAAAGATGTTGGGCAAATTACAACTAAAGCCGGAGAAGATGCACATTGCCGTGGGAAGAAACTAATGCCGAAATCGAGGGAGGATGTCTGCAAAACGGGGTTGAGCTAGAAAATTCTTTATCATAGAGGAAATACTTATGTGTAAGTGATATGTTTGTTATTACCATTCCGTTCCTTTTTGGGTTTTTGGTTTCTGATCTCTTTGACTCATGGGTGCTAAACGAGCGATACCGATTCTGGATGAGTAAGGGTGCATTTGGAAAGACTTTTCCCAAGAGTCGTGTTTTCCAAAATGTAAATTGTGTTTCGTAAATTTATTTGTAAAAGTCCATTGTGAAGTCTTTTTGTGCAAAATAGTGTTTGGGTAAATTAAATTTGCAAAAGACTCCAAAGGATAAAAAAAAAAGAAGGAGAGTTGGCCGGCCAAAGGTTCGCTGGTTACCGCCGGCCAAGGGCTTCGTCGGCTACTGCTGGCCAAGGTAGACAATTCAGCGAGGGGGAGACGGCGCGGCGAAGGGTAGCGTCCGGTTAGGGTCACGACCCTCGCTGCGCCATCGTGAGACCCACTGTGCCAAGGAGGTCGCCGGCGACCCAGGCAACCTCCGCGACCTCCGCGACCCAGATCTGGGTCACGACGAGGTTGCAGAGGTTGCGCGCTGTGACCCAGGCAACCTCCTGGGTCGCGGCGAGGTCGTGGATCGCCGAAGGTCGCGGCGATAGACCTCATCGCGACCCAGGCGACCTTTGTGACCTCCGGCGACCCAGATCTGGGTCCCGGTGAGGCCGTGGGTCGCCGGAGGTCGCGGCGACCGACCTCACCGCGACCTAGGCGACGACGCGACCTGCATTTGGGTCGCGCGACTGGTCGGCGACGGTCGCCGGGTGCCGCGACCACGCCGCCTCTCTCCAGCCCGTCACCGACCCATCGCAACCTCACCGGCGACCATCCGAGAACTTGGCGAAGAAGACGATGAACATTGCTCGGCCTTCCGAAAATGCCTTTGCCCAAGGCGCCTAGGATCCGCCTTGGGCTTTCAACTTACAATGCCAACTTTGCCATTAAGAGACTTGCAAAGTTTTTTCCCAAACGCTTTATTTTGGCCCAAGGGGCTTTTGATGGTCAAAGCCCCTTCCAAAGCTGATTCCAAAACGGAGCCTAACCGAGTTTGTATTAATCAGAAGTTGATCACAACTCCATAGGGCTGTTGAGATTATTGTATTATTTTGTTAGTTGAAAATATATGTTCGGGTATATCTTGCAATATGCTGTACTTCCTCCTGGATTGTTTGGTCATCACTGTATCTCGATGGCTCCTGACTTAGGGTGCGTTTGGGAACCACTTTTGGGGAAAGTCTTTAGGAAAATGCAAAGACGTTTGAGTTAAAGTGTTTTCCAAAATGCAAACCGTGTTTGGTAAATTGTATTTTGAAAGCTCTTTGTGAAGTGTTTTGAGCAAAATGGTGTTTGGGAACTTACATTTACAAAGGAGTTTTGTGGTAAAAAATTATCAAAAGAAAAATTAAAAAAAAAAATTGACTGGCAAGGGCGGTGGTCGTCGCGACCTCCCGGGCCGACCGCCGGCGACCTCCGGCGACCTCTCGTTCTTGGGCAGCGAGGTCGCGCGACGCCGTCGCGACCTCCGCGACCCCGGATCCGGGGGCGGCGAGGTCGCGCGACGCCGCCGACCTTCGGCGACCCGGATCTGGGCGGCGAGGTCGCGCGACGCGCCGACCTCCGCGACCCGGATCCGAGGCGGCGGCGAGGTCGCGCGACGCCGCCTCGACCTCCGGCGACCTAGATCCGGGCGTCGAGGTCGCGGAGGACCTCGCGACCCGGATCCGGGGGCGGCGAGGTCGCGCGACCCCGCCGCGACCCGATCCGGTCGCCGCCGACCTCCCCGCACCCGATCTGGTCGCGACCACTGGCATCGGCGACCAGATGGGTCGCGCGGCCCCGACGAGCTCCGTGCGGAGGTCGCAGTGCAGCAGGCGACGGTCGCCGGCAACGCCGCGACTCACGGAGGTCGCCCGACTCTCCGACGAAGATCGCCTAGGTCGCGGCGTCCCTGTAGCAGTTGTTGGCCCGGAGAAGATGAACAGAGTTTCATCCAAGGGCACCAACTGAAAAACAAAAATTCTTGAGGACAATTTTGGAAAAGAAAAAGTGAACAGTGCAAGTGGCATGAGAAAGAAGCCCAAGGCAGTCCTCACCGCCTTGGGCTTTCAGCCTTAAAAATGCTTGCTTTGCCATTAAGTCCTTCCAAAGTGTTTTGCCAAACACTCTTTTTTTTTTTGCCCAAGGGGCTTTGACTCCCAAGGGGCTTTGGGAAGTGGTTCCCAAACGCACCCTTAGTTTGGGCGCTCGGTTTGGATGTTTGGTGCTTCTGTATCTTTGCTTATTAATTTGCAGTTGAGAATGAGACGCGAAATGGTCATTGGGACTTTGGATGACACGTATCTGCATTCTTTACTGCACCGGACTTTCAATAATCGTACTTCATTTTAGTTTGGAATATTGCCTCTGTTCTAGCATCCGGAGGTAACGAAGTTTGGAGCCTATATCCTTTAATTGTGAAATGTCTGACAGTGTTTGAAGATTAGATGTGATTAGGGCTGCCCGGGAAGATGGAGATTCCGGGATGTCCTTGTTCATTTTATAGATCGGTCGCATACTAATATGGCGCAAAAAGTCGATCAAGATGTTTGTGCGCTGTGGATTCTAATCGACCTCGCGTCCGAGTTTTGAAAGATTGTGTTGCACTTTGACATTTGGGTGGGTTCACGGATAGGAACTCTGGCGAATTGTTTTCTTGATTACTTCTGGAGATGCTGGATTTGTCCGTGTAATATGTGTAGTCATGCGCTGATTCCATCGGCACGTCTTAAGCTTTTCGAATTGACAATGCGAAGGTCTCTGCTTTCTTTTCGATTTAGCTCTGTGAGAGTGATTTTGAGGGGAATATTCGATTAGCCTTATTGTTGTTTTGGGCTACGAGGAAATGTTCAAACTCACCAAATAGGACGAGAATTTTCTCAGAGATCTGCAAATATCTTTTTAATCATCGTTGTAGGCAACCACTGTATACACCATTTCGGTACTGGAAAATCACAAAAATGGTGATGAACCTATTGCAAATGTACTGTTTCTGTCCTAAATCATTTTTTTTACTAGTTGGGTCTTAAATTTTTTGTATTTGTATCAATTCAGTCAATTCGGCTAATTTTGATCAGAAATTTATTAACATGGACGCTGGTTATTTTTATGACATGACTCGTGTTGACGTGGGTAATTTTTAATAATATTTTAATATTTTTTCAATTTATTTATTTATTTTCTTTTTTATTTTCTTCCCTTCTTCCTCTAGTCAGTTGTTGAGGTCCACCCATGCCAAGATGACTGGCATAATATCAAAGATTTCCGGCCAAATTTGGCAGGGTTGATTCAATTAGCAATATTTGAAAAAATGTTTAGGATAAAATTGACATGATTGAAATGTTTATGATTGAATTAATTCGTGATAAATTTTAAGATTTTTTTTTGGTTACTTTTCCTATCGACAATAATTGCCTCTGAAATCGATTGTCAATTAATCGGCATGTCACCAAGAATCATTTCACTTTTTTCATGTATTTTCACAAGTAATTGCCTTTCGTGAATGTCTGCTCCTCCTTAATGTATGGTCGGTTCCTTCCCTCAACTTAATGAGGTTTCTTGCATTTACTTTTGTTTTGTCTTTCGTTTGTGGTGATTATACTAATTTTAGCTTTCTTTAATTAATTTGATTGATGGTTATGTGTTAATATTGTAATTAGCAATTCTTGTTCTTTTTTGCCGTCATCATAGTTTTCACTCATCACTGAACGCTGGAGGTTTCGCACTCCATTAAGCCAAAATAATTTATCCCCACTAATCTATTCCTTTAATTTCTGTTAATTTTCATTCGATTTTGTTACTTTTTTACAAAGTACTATTTGTTTTTCATTCTATTCATTTCACTGTTAGTAATGCTGTGTTTGTGTTTGGGAGATTGGGGAAAATGGCAGTGATGAAAATTTAAGTGGAAAAAGCTTGAATATTTTAAATTTTCCGCGAGATGAGAAAACGGAAGGAAATCTTTAAATTATACAAATTTTTTCCAATTTCGTTCACTTAAGGGCTCCCAAACAGAGCCTTAGCGTGCGATATCTGTAGAACGGAGAAGCTTTCATTTAAGAAGAGAGAGAGAGAGAGAGAGAGTATCCAAATTTTGGACGGAGGGGTCGCCAAATCAAATTTCATATTGCGAGTTTTAAAAAAAAAAAAAATTCTACGCCCATGATGAAGTTATTATCAAATAAATTCCTGATTCTTCTTTCTTGATCTTGTGATCCTCTCATAGGTTTGGATAAGAACTCTTTGTTCTTATTCAATCAACTAGAATAATGTAAAGAGATTATGAAAAAAGAAGAAAAGATAAACGGGAAGAGAGATTATGATAATGTCGAAGGCCATATATGTCAGCCTCCTATAAGTCCACTTCAACACACGGCTTTACATATATTATATTAAATTCTCATGCTTGAACTTGCAAAGATGCTTGCACAAATATAAAGTCCAAAAGCAAATGGTACACATAACATATATTCAAAGCACATGATGAACCCTAGAAGTCCTTATGGGCAAATTGACAGACATGTTGCTATGGTAATAAAGGATCAGATGCAGGAATCCATTCCTAGACAGGAAAGACAGCTCGAGAGTTCTTCTGCATGCACTTCTTGTTTGGTCTCTTCATCCTCTTCTTTCTCTTCATCCTCTACTTTATCTGTCGAGATCGGGTAGACATTGACGAGTTGCTCAGCCACATCGCTCATTGCTAGCCTGTTCGCACCGTATTGGTCCAAGCAACCCACTGCAATCTTAGCTATGGTTTGTATTTTCTCCATTTCACCTTCACTAGCACTCTCAAAGTTTATGACATCGGAGAGTGTGTCACCCTTCACGGAAGAGATGAAAAGATGGATGGTATTGATTGACTTTTCAGACTTCATAACATGAAGTTTCTTTCCCATGAGCAACTCCATAAGGACAACTCCAAAGCTATATACATCGCTTTGAATTGTTAGCATGCCAGTGACTAAATATTCCGGATCGATGTAGTGCAGGGAGTCTTTTTCTGAATGGCTACAATATGTCTATGCTCTGGTGATATAAGTACCGAAGTTCCAAAATCAGATATTTTCACCGAGTTGTTTCGACCCATAAGTATGTTTGCTAACTTGATATTGCCATGAAAGATTGGGGGTTGTGTGCTGGAGTGCATATGATTGAGTGCAAGAGCAGCTTCAGCAGCTATTTTGAAGCGTTGTTCCCATGTCAACTCGTTCTGTTGGATGAGTTTGAAGAGGGTGCCATTTGGAATGTATTCATAAACCGGTAATGGTATTTCGCCTCCAAACATATGCCTTTGAGTTTCACCATATTTTTGTGGCTCTTTTCCATCAGAAATTCAAGTTCATCTTGGAAATCCTGCCTTATTATAGACTTGTGCTCATCTTGAGGCTTCTTGACCACAACCACGGTGTCCCCTGCTATTGTCCCTCCATAAACGGAACTGGAATGGTCGTTGTTGAGCTTATTATTGTCATTATAGTTGTTGGTTGCTTTTGCCAGCTCTTCCTCCATGAAGATTTGGACTTTGCGTTGTTGCAAGAGCTCTCCTCCATTTCGTCTAAAGTTGATCTTTCTAAGTCTCAACCTCATCGTGACCGAGACAACTGCACCAAAAGAATATTATGCCGAAGACGGACACAGAATTGCTGCCAAAGAGTATATGTTGCCGATTAGTAATTCAAGCATGTAATCCTCATACAATCCACATAATTCATTTAATGAAATAAATTTCGAACACACAACCATTTACTTTTTTTTTTTTTCTGCGCAAATCGATCACTATCGATTTAGAAGTTAGTCAATATTTTAAAATATAATCACCCAATTAAATGTTAACGGAAATGGTTTATGTAACAAATGGGTTGCACGTATGGTCCAACAATCCTTACAAAAGTTCTTATTAAAAAATGACACGTGTCATCATAAACTGAACAAGTAATCAAAATAAACCAAAGTCTTCTATTACTCCAAATATCTGTCTTGATTATAATGGAGACGCTTAGTAATAAAACAAAAGAGAATGAGAAAGCATTCACCTCACATTGTTTTAGCTCTTTCCATTTACACATGGTACGAAGACTCAGTGGAATTTTATAACCACTTATGTACGTTAGCACTATCATAATTAATTTTTGTTTTCATCCATTTTATTGGAGGAAACTCTAACCGATGGGGCTACGGACATATCCATCACCCATATTCGCATATATATATGTATGATTCATAACCCACCAATGGAAAGCATGATTGAAAAGATTTTCTCTAACTAAAGACGAAAAACATTTTCTTTTCATAAATTTTATCTTTTCTCAAAGAAAAAAAAACTAATCCACTTATTAGACGACCATTTGACATTTTTTTTTTTTTTTCGTTTTTATAATTTTCATTAAAAAGAAAGGCCTCATGGTGGATTTTACGAAATGGGTGGCGTCATGGGTTGCTTGTGTCTCCCAAACAAGTTCCAACCTTCTCGCATTATAAGGAGAGATTGTTCTGAGGTATTATTATTATTATTATTATTATTATTATTATTATTATTATTATTATTATTATTTCTTCATATTTTTGTAACAAACATATGTTTCTTCTTTAAATTGTACACGGGGTGGGTTTGCGGAAAAATTTTGCCCCATTCAAGGTGGTGCTCCCTGGAACACAGAGTTCTCACGCCCCATGGCCACCCTATCCCGCGCCCACAAACATTCACGTTCAGATCCATTCCTTTTTTATTGCTATCATTATCCAAACTTTCCACATTTAAATAAATATTTTCTAGTGTGTGTCTATATATATATATAATTTCATTAGCTTTATTTAAAATGAGAATATTTTTATAACCTGAAAAGACTAATACATTCACTATAAAGTCTAAATTAAAATATGAATTATTATATTGTGCTGTCTCGGCGTAATAAGATAATGTTGAGATGGCACGGTATAATAATCCAACCGCATCGCCTTCTTCAACATTCACCTTGATATGCTATTGCTTAATATCGTGCTCCTTTTTACTTTTCCTTTTACTAGTTCAAATTCGCTCACTTTTCGCTAGAGATTTTTAGGGTTTTTTCCCTCTTGAAATCTGCTGGTCTAGTTGTTCTTTTGGCTCAAGATTTGCAGGTTTGGTCGGAGGAGGGATTTTCACTTGATCTTGCAGTGTATCTTCCCACGAACGTAGTTTCAAAGTGCAAGCTTCAGATAAACGGGAAAAAAGGCTAGAAGGGAGGTAAAAGAAAAACAAAAGAAAGTTGTAAACGGGTTTAGCCTGGGACTGAATAGGAACGCGTGGTAGCATGGGGCTCACTGCTTGTGCTTACCAGGAATTTACATAGGCTAATAATCCTTAAAACAAATATGTCAAACCTACTGCAAAATCAAATATAAGTTAATAGAATATAAACCATCCAATGAATGGAGGGATATATTTGGAATTACCTGCACCAGCTATGACGCCAGGAGCAATTTCGCAACGGTCTTTATTGTTCTTCTTTCCTTTGTACTTCTTTCCAACTCGGCAAATGGCTACATTATGCAAAAGAAAAATTGAACTGTTATCTTGATTAATAGCAAAAACAAATTGAATAGGTTGGTGCAGGGATTATTAGTCAGGTAATGCTATCCCATTCAGGTCTTGGTTGTATTATTGCTACATGTATCCACTCTCTCTTAAGATATCTCTTCTTTCTCTACTGTCTATCTCTCTCCTGGTCGAAGATAGTACCGGGGACTTGTCACTGCAAGATGAGGTACGAGCCAGACTCATAAAGGAAGGAAGAGAGAGAGAGAGAGTCGTCATCTTTGTTGATTGCAATGGTGGTACTGGGGACTTGTCAATGCCGAGATGAGGTACAAGCCAGACTCATGAAGGGAGAGAGAGAGAGAGACAGTCGTCATCTTTGTTGCTTACAGTGGCGGTGGCACTTAATGTCATCTCTAAAGTGGAGGTGCCGTTGCCGGTGGAGGAGAGGGAAAAGTGTATCAGCGCAGATAGAGAGAGAGAGAGAGAGAGAGAGAGAGAGAGAGAGAGAGAGGCGGCTGTGGTGGTCCAACGGCTGGCTCGCCTAAAGTGGTGGGCGGATGACGGTGGCAGCGGCAATGGCGTGAGTTGCAAGACGGAGAGTGGAGGAAGAGGTTGCAGCGCAAATCGAACGGCGGCTAATTAAATTGGGTAAAACTAGATGGAATTAGTAGGTAAATACAATACTTCTCCATCAGGCTTTTGCAGGTTGATTAAGTAATTACCCAGACAATTCATTCGAGTGCGATAATGAATGAGGAGTTGGGTTCGTTGAATTACCTTTACACCCTTTGAAGGGATTATAGGGGTTCCCATTGTACCCATCCCTGCAAACGCAACGATAACCCGGTCCATTCCCGAACTCTTTACAATCCGTGTTATTACCACAGGCATAGCTCGACGGGTTTGACCTGGCCTTTCCACAAGTCACGTTCGATTCGACCATCCAGTCCAGAACAAGGCTCGTGTTGTTACCCACATCCTGGAACGTCGGGAGAGTCAAGTTTGAGATATTGAATGGCCTGTTGTCCACCATGAAGGCCCGTGCACAGTGGCCGCCTTCCGAGTTCGACTCGTTTTGGCCGATGGAGGAGAGGGTAATGTTGAGCGTCGTGAGCCCCCCTGGTATGGATGCTTGACAGCAACCTTGACCGGAGCAAGTGGTCTCCTTGGCGAAGTCGACATTTCTGGTGCAGTAGGAGGCGCAACCCCTTCTGACCGTCCCTTCTTCATCGGCCACGACCGCAAGGGCGTTGCAGCCAACGACGATGAGCTTGTTCTGGGTTTCTGAGAATCTGTACCGAGGATTTGGAGGTAGATTCATGGCCAGGCTTCTGTTTGCTAGCGTGCCATTCTGATCGTAGCACTGGTATGCTTCGGGGAGGCTGACGACCATGGTCGAGTCCCCGACTGAGATTTTGCTTATCGTAAGATTCCCCAACATTAGTTGAAAATCGCTCCCTTCGGTGTTGGTGCAATTGAGCCAAAAATCTGGGGACCTCATACACTTGGGTTCGAGCCCGAATGGAAAAGGTACGGCCAGACCCCCACACTGGCGTGTGCAGTCTCTGCGCACGGCGGCGCTGCCTTGTTGAAACCACCAGGCCACAGCCGCCGTTAGAAGCCAATGCCCTATCTTCATTTCGAAAAAAACTCTCTAAAACTCTCTCTCACGTAATTTTTGTCCGTTTTGGGACCTTTGTGCTTCTGTCCGCGTTTATAGAGTGGAAGCCGTTCTCACCGACCCATTATATACACATCGACGAATTGGCGAAATTTAAGTACAGCAATAGAGGGCAGCAGGGGCAAATTGTGTCAATAGAACAAATTGAGGGACCCGATTGCATATATCAACAAATGCAAGACAGAATTAGAAAAAAAAAATATGCAAAGGTTTTACACATAAAGGGTAATGCGCCCTTAATCCTTGTCCTAGTGAAAGGGATGGTCACAATATATGAAAATGAATACATGATGGCGATTTTGAGGCTGCTTAGTAAACTTCGCTCTTTCTTGTATCTAAGAAAAACAAGTACACATAGCAATGAGAAATTCGGGAAAATTACCAAAACTATTTTAAATTTATTGTGTTTGTGTCAATTCAGTTATAAATATTTCAATTATACTAATTCAGTTTTACACTTTTTGACAATTTGCCAATGTAGTCTTTTAGCCATATCGAAAAAGGTTGAATAGTGGCCTAGTCAACGCGAACTGTGCTACGTAATGTTGCTAGTGCTAATGTTATAGATTTTTAAATTTTTTTGAATTTTTTCTTTTTTTATTCTCAATTTTTATATTTTTTTTCCTATTCATTGATGGCTAGAGACTAACCACAGGCAAAGGTTGGAGAGGGCTTGACGAGGGTTGCCTGCACTGGCCACCAATGAGAGTCACCTCCCCCGCAATTGACAAGGGCTTGCATGACTTTGCCCAGTGGTCAGTGAGGGTCGTTGAGCCTTCACTAGCCCTAGTTGGTCGCAATAAAGAAAATAAAAGAAAATTCAATTTTTTTGAAAAGATTGTAAAATTATCTATATCGCATTTGGCGGTGCCATGTCTGATAAGTTGGGATCTAGTTAGTGATTTGGCTATAATCGGTTAAATGATTATATCGACAAATTAATTTTGGTCACATTAAAAGTGTAGGACCGAATTAACATAAGTATGATAGATTTAGGATATTTTTGGTAATTTTCCTAAGAAATTCTAATTCCATAAAGAACCCATACTAAATTTTTTTACTAAGTGATATGACAAGTTTCAATTGAGGGCTTAAATAAGTGAGATCTATTCTTTGAATATCTAGCTTATTAGGTACCAATAAGAAATTATTATATTATTTATTATAAAATTTTAGAGCGCTACTAGCATAACGGTGGCTGTAATGTCTTAAAATGACGGTCACATATCGGTCATAGATTCCACTATGGGAGCATGGCCAGGCGACTTATAAGGTTAACAAAACTCAAGGTGACACTAACATGGCCTTAGAATTATGATGAGATTTAAACTGTTTATTAGAGTTATGTTTAAGATGGCCTTACAATTCTAAACTAGTACAAAAGGAAAATAACAAAGAAATTTTTTGTATAGTTCATGTTTGTGGCCATATCAGGGGTATAAGATCACAAGTAAATCAAATATATACAAGACCAAAAATTAAATAGAGCGTTTGATCATATTTATTGAGATTTTTCGTTGTTTTCATTGTGGCCAACTGTCTCGAAAGAAATAATTATAAATACAGAACTCAACGGGATTTTCCATCAAGAAATATCCCATTAAGCGAGATTATCAATTTCCTGAGGAGACCGGACAAGCAGGTCTCCCGATTTCCTTGAAAAATTACGTGATGGAGACAGCGAGGTGCTTTCATATTCTCAATCAAGAGACGCAAGTGGGGTTGATCCATCTAACATTCAACGTGCGCTTCATCAGGCCATGACACAAGCATGCCGACCTCCATTATTTTCATGAAATAATGGAGACCTCCCATTGCACATTCCAAATCATGAATTGGGAAATAAGACAAATATTTACCAAATCGATCATAAATTTATTATACGAATGTCAATTCAATTTTTAACTTTTCAATTTTGCTGATGACGCTTTAAACATTTGCGTTCGAAATTTTAATGTAGTCTTTTCGACTAATTATTGATGTGGCGTCTAGTCATTATCGGCCATTCAACGTGGCATTCTGATATAGACAACTTTACATGAGATGACATCCTAAGTTTTAAGTTGGTTGAACACAATAATGTATGATGCCACGTCATTGTGTTATCTAATTTGCGATAAATAAATTATTGACGTGATTTTCAATGGCTTAAAAACAGTAGGTTTACCATGGTCTCAGTGCACAATGACTTGAATTCCGACACTCCCTCTCAAATTTTCTCTTGCCCGTTATTCCTATGATTCTCATATTCTGTCCGTCTTTCTCCTCATTCATTATCCAATAGGAATTAATCACAGATCAACTACATATGAAATTGCTTGTATAGACAGAATTTTGCAGTCGGTGGTGTTCTAATTAGATTTTTATCGTGAGTACACAGTTGGGAAGAGGATACGTTAGACACTGCCCCATATGAACACATGAAATCTTGTCAATGAGTTCTTAAGAGTCGTGGTGAAGTACTCTACATGGAAAAGGTTTTGATTTATAAATATTTAATACAACTATTACAAAAAATATTTGTCGGATTGCTTAATACGTGTCACACGGACGACGCGTCTAAATCAAACATTCAATCATTCAATCAATAATTTCAAGGTTTTAAAGCAAAATGATTCGAGTAGGACAAAAGTAACCAACGAATTTTCCGATCATGGAATCCACTTTCGGCCAGTCATTTTTTATATTATACTTGCCCCCCTCCGATCGAGACCAATCCCAAGCAACGTATTTCACGACAAAAGTGAAACATAGAGAACTACCTTTCATTAGCCTGTGAGGACCCAGTTAGCCCCACCCTGCACCCGAACATAAATAATATGCTCCGTATGTAGATGAGCCTAGTAGATATCCCACGTTGATTTATGTGGGCTTGACATAAGATCGACATAATCTAACGGCAGAAATTCATTGGGTTTTTGTGCTCCGGTTCATGCAAGTGAGGCCAGGTTCCGCACTACAACCTCTGGGCCAGGCGGCTGCACGATATCACGGGAAGACATGGTGACAAGGCACCAAGACTTACAAGTCTTGAAGCCTTTCGAAGAACACGACAAAATATGAGACTAAAAGTAAAGAAAAGAGAGGCAGTGGAGAAATTTTATATATTTCTATGTACATTGAAGAAGAATACGTAAGCTTATTTATAGATTTTATTGGATGATTATGTGACGTCCTAGGTACATCACATGCTACACGCGTCCTTTCCATTTATACTCATAATCATAATTACGCATGTGGAAATACCACAAAATACATCACAACATACCATATGAGAAAGTCGCACTAGTTTAATATATATGCTTTTTCTTCTTCATACAAATACTAGTACTTATTATCACAACATATAGTCCCGAGACTTGTAGGTTATGGGCACATTGGTACTACTACTCCTATACTAATCCACAGGCAGGTCACCACCCAACTTGGGGGTTAATGGTCTCAGGCATCATCTCATCCCTTTCTTCGTCATATCCCAGAGGGAACATCCTACACACTAAAAAATAAATGATGAATTGAAGCTCGATAAGTGAAATCCCTACGTATAAGGTAGGAGATCATCTTAGCACTTAACCTAGTACCAATCAAATAACATGAGTTCAAGACAATAATTATGTGTGGACAAGTTCTTCTTCTTTACTAACACGGTATGCCAATAAAACCATTAACCATATTGCAAGTTCATCCACTCATAAGCAAGCATAAAATATGACCTAACATTTCATGATGTACTAGTATTACCTATTGGTTTAGTACCATCATTTATGAGAGTATGCTTAGGCAAGTCCATACTTGTCATGCATTTCACCACGCACATAAGTGAATTCATACATGTCGTGCGTTTCTCCACCACTATGCATATCTTCCAGACTTGTCACAACTCTCACCACCATTCATAAGTGAGTTTGAATTCATACATATATGAGTTCATAGCGACCAACAGGGAGACTTGGTGACAGTGACACGGCTCGCAATGCTCTCTCGACGCATGAAGACTTCAAGTCGTCTCAAACTCTTCCAGAGAACAGGACAACATGCCAGAGAAAAAGCATACAGAAGAGACGAGATGTTGTGGGGTTCTCTCTGTTATCCATCCGGAGGATGACGAAATGAAACTAACGCGAATTGAGGACGTCACACGGGAGATTCCACAGCGACGAAACGTGTATCACCCGAGACGGTCGTCTTTCGATTCATTGTCTATAGCCATGGACGAGCAATAGGAGTACAGTAGGGGTCCACCCAAAGCGTTTCTCATTCTCGTTGCATGCGAATTCGAAAAAGCAAGGAAACGCCACATTAAAAGGAGAAAATGACAAACGCCGCATGTGCTTCGAGCTGATTTGACCTCTCCACCTATTTTCTTCTATATGAGGTCATCAGGTTCACTGTCCATGATAATAGAAATAGACCAGCCAATTGGCCCATACCGTTGCTTGATGAGCGGTATACAGTCTTCTTTTTTCTTTCGAAATGAAACGTTGACAACATAACATAGATTTAAAAAGGTTACTTTCTTCTCAGATTAGAATCACTTGAACGTAATAGCAATGGGACCATTATTATATGCACTCGATATATTAAGACCTAGTGAATACGATTCGTTAGATCATATAAATTTCATGCAAAATCCATGTACTTGACCTGCCATTTTATGTGGAAGCAAAAACATTGCATCGAGTAAATATGAACTTTAAAAGGATCTCGGTAGGGGAAAAAACATAATCCCACCCTTCATCAAAATGTATATGATATGGCAACAACAAAAAGAAAAGTAGGGGGGACACTATGCTCTCTCGTCATTGACAATTGCCCCTCCACCTATTCTCGCTGATCTCGTGCCTTCCGTCCATATCCCAAATCCCACATATAAACCCGCTAGATTCAAATCCCCATGAGTGTGCAGATGAATTGACAGTCGAAATAAACAATCAGATCGCATTCATGACATAAGCTCTGGTCTTGGCTCTTCCATGTGCAGCAGGTGAGGTAGAGGAAAGTGGAGGTTGTTGTGTGTTCGATGGTCATCTTCAGGATTTCTTTTTTTTCTTTTTTTTTTCAAGAGCTTAATCAAGACAAGAGCTAGGTTCGGTATTCAAATAGAATGGCGACAACCTTTTTGTCTTGAACAAACCCTAAATCGTATTATTATTTATTATGGAGCCTTTAAGTGGGCTGTTGTATTAAGAAAGTGGCAGAGTTCATCATGTTTCGGCAACTACATCCCAAATGATAATGACATTCAGTACATTAGAAAGATGTAAAGGAGTGGCGAGAAGGAGGGGATACGGATGATGTCCTTTTTTGGGCTGAGTGGAGTTTTGTGCCCTAAAAAAGATGTAAAGGAGTGGCGAGAAGGAGGGGATTCAGTTCTTATTCTTTGATGCCCTCCCTCCTCTTATCTCTCTCTCTCTCTCTCTCTTTTCTTTCTTCTTTTTGAAGGGAATAAAGTTGCTATATACGCCCACAGAGAATTTAACACCCTCCTTTTCTTTGTACAAGAATCTACTCACAAAAAAAAAGGAGGAAAAAGAAAATTTGACATTCGTTGGGTTGTCGAGGGAGCGTGGTGGGCACTAAAACGGATTCGTCGTTATCAACAAACTCCAAGGACGGGCCAATCAAATCTCTTGACAGCCAAGCGAGAAAGCAGTGCATCCATACAAAACAGTAATTGGGATTTTTCTGCATACTCTGTGCTCCTTTTTATTCGAGAGAGACTTGTTTACATTATTGAGTTGAAGAGGACTGTCCAAAATCTCGCCCTCTGGCGTTAAAACAAAATCTTGCGCCGTTTTGCGTGCCAAATTCTTGTATCCCCTATGATCCACCACTAAATATTCTCGTTCCCCATAAAGATCTATGGGATTTTTTTGATGATCTCTCAGTCTCATAGCAGGATGATCAAGTACAACAACACTGGTACCCAATGAATATAATGATGATTTTTGCAACACTGTGGATACGTCTCCCTATTTTCATTTCAACGAGCTCTTGTCACATGACATTTTTTTGTTAATTTAATTATGCTGCTTTTATAGGTTTTAAGTTATTATAATATTTGAATGTTGAAAATACTGAGTTAATGATTCTATCTATAGAACTATTAGTTTCTAAAAGAAATCACTTTTTACCTCTCGAAGTACAAATATAATGACCTTTGGATGCCTTACAACAAAGTAACCCTCTTCTATGAATATTAGAAAATATCGGGTACTCTTCATGTAGACATGACATATACCCATAATCATATTTATTGTCATGTAAAGATGTATTAAAATCATAAAAAGAATTAATGAATTGCAATATTTATTTTAAAAATATTGGCATCCTTGAATACATTTGTAATTGTAGTTCCAAGCAAATATACAAAGCAGTTGACTTTGAATTTTGTGCTCGGTATGGGCAAATAAAAGAAAAAACAGACTATATGCTGTAATAGTTATAATTGCGAACAAATATGATAATGGTAATTATCTTCATAAAATATGCTCGACTTACATAGAAATTGGCTACTAATAGACATTATTTATGTTTATGTTTTTTTTTTTTTTTTTGTGCTAGCAAATGGATGTAGCTACCAAATCTCCAATATATGTTTTCTCTTCAGATTAATCTTTGGCATGACGATATAACTTGGATTAGAACTTTTACACATGGTCTAATCAAGCCTGTAATTTTTGTTTATTGGGTCCTTCAAGTATATATATATTTTTAACATTTGTATCGATTCATCTATCAAAAAGAATTACTTAAAGTGCTGCCAATATGGCACTAAGTTATAGTTAATTGCTTTCATAGCACCACTTGTGATATTAGATGTGGCTATCGAAAACCTTAAATAATAGGAAAAGTTAAATATTTTTTGAATCCTAGGAAGGAGCAAAATGTGAGGAGTTTACCACATGTGCAGTGAAAATCGGAATAGTTAGGGCTCCAAAGATGAAGGGAATATATTTATTTTTTCTGACAAGAGAGAGAGAGAGGGGGAGAGAGAGAGGAGAAGAAATGGGTGGGATTGGAGCCCTTAAATGCAACACGTTTGGCGCAGCTCAGCTCCGGAACTCCAACCCCAAATGTCCCGTCGCGTCGGTGGTCGCAGCCACTGAGGTCGCCTCATGCGCAGGCTTTGAAACCAACCTTTCGTCGTTGCAGGATAAATCGGCACGTGGCGTATTCTTTGCTCCGGTACAGCACGAGCTCGCGTTCTCTCGGGGCCCTGAAGAAGAGCCCAATACCGACCCGCTTACTGGGCTTTTCTGGGCCAGCCCATGTCTTGTTTTTAAGCCCACCCTCAGTGGGAGTTAGCCTATATAGACGATGCGGTTTTGTTAGTTGATCCAACCCCTAATCCAAATTACCATCAAGGCTTGAACTCAACCGGCACATTTTGGTGTCGAATTGTCCTGATATGAAATCGTGATATGCTCGGCACATCCAACAATCTGGTCACACGAGACCCATTTGATTTAAGGGATGGAATGTACAGGATGTACGTGCACTCAGTCCCCAAAATAAAGTTCATGGAATTCTGGAAGATAGTCATGGGTTATGCTTCCACTGCAACCTGTGCAGACATCGTAGTTTTTCGGTTAAGATGTTAGACCAGCTTGTGTTCATGGGTTCCCAGGAGGGATAAGTGCCGTGGGGGTAGCTTGCTGGATGCGTTCTTTTCGAATTGTGTAAAGACTAGGTTATCATGATTAGTTGAACTGCAACAATTGTGATGTACAGAAGCATTATTCTAACTTCCTTTTCAATATAATGCGAGGTATTGTGGTGACTTGGTATGTGAGGAAGCCTTAGAAATACTACAAAGATGCATTACTCGAATGTAAACTACGAGAAATACTTTTGTTTTCAATCTTTTGATAAGAGTTTTCTTTTTTTTTTTCCTGGTTATGCTCGCAAATCAATTAAAGTGTAGTTTGAGGCTGCTTCTTTGCACTGTCGTTTGAGATATTATATAGGACCCTGGTCAATGACTAAAGTCTGAGCCATAAATTTGTAAAGTTTTGGTAGATAGTATGGAAAAGTACTAGTTATTTCTATAGCCTTTTTAGAACTAAAAAAAATAAAATTATATCGCCTTTAATATAAGTTATATATTCCTTGCTAGCTAGTGTTTTTCATCGTGGTTTATCAGTACCAACTTACAAAGCAATTAAGTTCTTTCGTCCTAAAATAAAACAAGTTTGTTTTGATATAAAGTTATTATCAAGTAAATTCCCTAGTACTTTTTATAAGGTTTGGATGAGAACATTTTGTTCTTGTTGAATTGACTAATATAGTGTTTTCCATCCCTTTATCATATTTATAAGTAATCATATCAAGGTTGGAAGATGTGGTATTTTCTGAGTTTTGAATTAGTTTGTCTTTCTCACTTTCACTCCAATTTAACACTAAAGTGATTAAATGAACTACAACATAAAGAGAAAGTAAAGCAAATTGAGATTATATTTTTGTTTTGCCATCATATCATATCTAATTAAGATAATATTACAAAAAAGCAAGAAAAATTGAAAAAAAGATACTTGTTTTGGCCTATTAGAACAATTCTATTATCTTTTCACGGAAATGAAAATTATATTAAGATTAATTGCAATTTAATTAGGGAAAAGTAAAGACTCAAAGTGAATGGAGATTCTTATTTGTCATAAAAGTGAACCGTGTTTATAATTTTTCTGACCTATTATTATCATATGTAAGGAAAAAAAGACAATGAAGAAAAGATAAAGGGAAAGAGAGATTTTAAAAAATGTCAAAATGGCCATATGTTAGCCTTCTCAAAGTCTACCTTAGTACACAGCCCCGCATATATAATATTAGATTGTGGCACTTAAACTTGCACAAATGCTTCCACAACTATATGTCCAAAAATTTTTACCAAAAAAAAAAAAAATATAAGTCCAAAACAAATGGCAAACTTCACATATATATAGAATACACAATCAGCCTTAGAAGTCCTTATGTACAATTCATATACACGTCATTATAGTGACAAAGAATCAAATGCTGGAACCTGCTAAATAGAAAAGAGAGCTCGTTGTTCCATGTTGGCTCATCCTGGAAGTAGTTGAAGTCGCATGGGAGTAGAGGTTTTCTTCATCCACCACGCTTTTGGTCTCTTCATTATTTTCTTTAACTGTCGAGCTCGGGGGTTAATCTTGGTGAGTTGCTCAGCCACTTCCCTCATTGCTGGCCTCCTCACACCACTTATCACTTCACATCAATCTCAGCAACCATTCCTCCTCTCTCCATTGCATCTTCACTAGCAGGCTTGAAGCTTATGACATTAGATAGTGTCCTATCCTTCACAAAAGAGTTGAAATAAATGATAATACCGATTGACTCTCTAGACTTAGTAACGAAACTTGTAGGCTTCTTTCCGGTGAGTAGCTCCACGAAGACAACTCCAAAACTGTATACATCACTCTTGGCTATTAGTATACCAGTGGTCAAATATTCCGGATCAATGTAGCCCAATGTGCCTTGTATTTCATTAGCTACGACATGACTACGCTTTGGTGATATAAGTACCGAAGTTCCAAAATCAGATATATTTATCGAGTAACTTTGATCCAGTAGTATGTTCACCAACTTGATGTCACCGTGGATGATTGGGGGTTCTACGCAGGAATGCATATACTCTAGTGCAAGAGTAGCTTTGGTAGCTATTTTGAGCTGGTTTTTCCACAACCTTAAGATGGTTGACGCATTCTAATGGATGTCTTGGAAGAGGGTACCATTTGAAATGTATTCGTAAACCAACAAGGGTATCCTAGTCTCCAAACATACGGCATCGAGCTTCACCATGTTTTTGTGGTTTATTTGCATCACAATCTCAAGTTCATGCTGGAAATCCCCCTTTACTAGGGACTTGCGCACATCTTTAGGCTTCTTGATTGCAATCACGGTATCTCTCGCTATTATCCCTCTATAGGCTGAACCAAATCTACCTTTGCCTAACTTATTGACATCATCATAGTGGTTGGTTGCTTTTGTTAGCTCTGCCTTAGTAAAGATTTTAACTCTTTGGTGTTTTAAGAGCACTACTCCATTTTGTCTGAAGTTCTTCTCTTTGCTTCTCCTGCTCCATGTGTCAAGGACGAAGGCACCAATGGTTATCAAGAAGAATGCCGCAATAATAATCACTGCCAAATAATATATGTTACTAGATCAATGATTCAAGCTACTAATCCTCATCTGGTGCACATTAGTTCACAAAGAAAATTAATTTCAAACACACAACCCATGTAATCTTTTTTAACACAATTTGCATCCCTCACTATTGTTCAGTTGATTGGTCAATCTCTCAAAAATAAAACTGCCCCTAATTTAATGGCGAATGAGATGGTTTCTATAACAAATTGGTCACACATTATGTATCATGTAACAGTACTTATAAAAGTACACATTTGAAATTTGACACGTGTGATTATAAACTAAATAAGTGATCAAAGGAACCCCATTTAAATGCATACTATCAGTGTGTTCAATAACTTCGGATGTCTTTCCTTGCATGTAGTGAAGAAGGTTTGTAGCAAAACAAAAGATAATGAGAAAGCATTCACCTCACATTGTGAATTTTTTAGCCTACTGTGCAGGATATAATTATCACGATTATATGTCCTCGTCCATCATTTGGAGGGAACCCTATCGCAGACATTTACCCAAACGCGTGTGAATGATGCGTATAATTATAACCTGTCAATCCATGCCACGATTGGAGGAGATTTCTCCAAATCAGCGATGAAAGAAAATCTAGCCATTTTATTATTTACAAATAAATAATATCTCTCAAACTTGTTTTAAGTTGGAATGGGCACGAGATGGGGAAGAGGACCACATGCCTCGTCCCAGCCCTTTGAATGAAAACTAGCCCCACCAGAGAATTAATTATATTCTCAAAAAGAACTAATCCTCTTACCAGTTGGCCATTTGACACTTTTTTTTTTCTGTTATTTTTATAAGAAAAAGAAGTGGTTTCATGGGTTGGTTTTATAGTGCCAAACAAGTTCCAGCCTTCACAAATGAATCAATACGGAACAATGTGAAGATGAATTACATGGAAAGCAATTGTACCACATCGCTTACCTAAAGGACTTTCCAAGCTTGTATTTTCTATAAAAGCGAGACTTATAAGTAGAAGGGATTGTTCTTATGGGTTTTATAATTATTTATTCCTATTTTTATAACAAATATTTAAAAAAATATGTATTTCTTAAAAGCGTATATGTGGCGGATACTGCTAGCAGCCCATTCGAGGTGATGCGCAGCCCCATGGGGCGCAAATTCCCTTAGCCTCGTGCCCATCCTTGGTTTTAAGCACACCACTTCCCCAAATTTTTAGGTATGGATCCGTTCCTTTTTTTTCAACTATTGTTATACAAAGTTTGACATTTAAATATACATGTCTAACTGCATTAACTTTAAATATGTAAGATAGATGAGAAAATATATTTTGATACCCTTGGAGAAACTAATACATCCACTGCAAAATTCCAATTAAAACATGGATTGTTATACCATATTGTACCAGCATAATTCCCAATTAACAAGTAGTTTATTTTTTTTTTATTTTTTTTGTAACGGTAATAAATAAATAGAGGAAAGGCTAAATGTACAAAACATCAAGGCACCAAAACTTGCACTCAAGATGAGAATTCATTATGAGTGAAAGGATGCCATGATAAAAAGCCGCAACCGTGGCGTCCCTACTCAAGGATGAACTATACAAAAACAGCAAGCACGGCAGAAAAAAAAACAACCGGCTAAGCACAAACACCTCGGCAAGGGAGAAAAAACCATCTGGCTCCCTCAAAACCTTTCACGGACCCTCGGTGAATATAATGGGATCTTAACAAGTAGTTTATTGGGATCCAATAGTTTCACTTCTAATTATTCTCAACAACTTTATTTGTCTATTTCCACTAGGGTCGTCTAGGGGTGGCAAATGGGTGGGTCGGGTCGTATATGGGTCGAGTCGAAAATGGATCGACCCATATTTGACTCATTTAACCCGTTTTGACCCATATTCTCATAGTGTAAATTTAGTGACCCATACTCGACCTATACTCGACCCGACTTGTATTGCTAAAACGTATTAATATTCTAGGAAAACCCATTTCTACTATATGCTAATTGGATTAAAAATTCAAATTAAATTAAAAATAGTAAATAAAATAAAAAAAAAAAAAAAACCTATAAATTGAAATATTTATAAAAACCGTAACATGAAATTTTTTTAACTAAAATTAAAAAAACTCATTTTTATGATTTTTTTATTAAAGAAGTATTGTTAAAATATTTTTATGCAATACAAATTTTTTAACAATTTTTATGCAATACAAATTTAATGAAAATTTTTATAATTATTTTTAAATATTTTTAAAAAAAATCGAATTTTTAATTTTTTAAATATAATTTTTAATTACTTTTCATAAATATATATTTTTATTTTTTATTAATAAAATTTTCTTTTTCTCTTTTTTTTTTTTTCCTTCTTCGACCGGTCGCCGGCCATGATGACGGCGCAATCGACCATAGGTGAGATTGAGCTCGCCGGCATCGGGCGAGGCCGAGGCCCCGCTTGGTGCCGGCAAGCTCAAGTCTTGCTAGATCCGGCGAGGCTCGAGCCTCGCCGCTGTTGGCGAGGTTAAGCCTCGCCGGATCTCGGTGAGATTCGAGCTCGCCGGCGTTGGGCGAGGCTTGATGTTGCCGATTTGGTGAGGCCGAGGCCTCGCCGACGTTGGCGAGCTCGAGCCTCGCCGCCGCGTCGAGGCCAAGCCTCGCCGATGTGGCGAGACTTGAGCTTGCCGACGACCGGGCGAGGCTTGAGCTCGCCCGTGTCGGGTGGGGCCTCGGCCTCACTAGTTTGGTGAGATCGTGCCCGCCCGATGTCGACAAGCTTGAGTCTCGCCGCCGTCGATGACCTACCGGTGAGCTCGAGCCTCGCTTGGCCTATCGCCAGCCATCGCCCTACCGGCCGTCGGCTAAGGAAAGAAGAAAAAGAAAAAAAAAAAAAAAAAATTATAATTTTGATTCTTTTAATAAAAAAACATTTTTACAAAGTTAAAAAAGGCCATGAGTTTAAACTTTAAAGTGGGTTTCCTAACAACCCATTTTGAACTATTTCTTTTTGTGTTTTACATTCTCAGACTCATTTCTAACATATATTTAACTTTCACTTGACCCATTTCCGAGCCATATTTAATTTTCACTTGACCAATATTTATGACCCATTTTGCCAGCTCTAGAGTCGTCAAATGGGTGGTAGGGTTAAATCAAAAATGGTTTGATCCAAATCAACTTATTTATATGCACTACAACCCGACCCATATTACTAAAACATATCCATAATTAGCCTAACATATAAAAGTCCATATCCACTCATTTATAGCCTATTAAAACCCATATTTACGATGCATAAACGTTCAACTTATATTTTTCTACATTTGCTTTACTCTTTCTAATTTTTTATGCATTGCGATATTGTTCTTCTTTAAAAAAAAAGAAGCTTACACAAATCAAAGTAAATATAGTTATTATTGTAATTAATGATTATGATTATTTCTCAATAAAAAAGTAATCACTTGTTTTAAACATATAGAACATATAAACCCCATAAACAATAACAAGCGATGTTGTTCATTTTAATACATATTTTTTCATTACCCCCATGACTAAGCAATCTACAAACAAACATATTGAATGTTTAAAAGCTTAAGCATACATTTCATCTCGCACTTTGTGTCATTTTTCCAACATAATCCTCGAGTTTTTCTTGACAAATATATATATTTTTATTTGAAAAGAGGGTCAATTTCATTTCCTTAAGTGCTCCACGTACTCTGTAGCCTATGGAATTCTGTCGTCTTCATCAATTCATAACTTATAAAAATCTTATATATTACTTCCGATCGCAAGAAGACGTTTGGTCATATAGAATTTTAACAATGATAGGATTGCATTGGATAAGATATGGAATCCAAGAATTTTACTATATTCTATGTACTGTTTGGCAAATCGCAGTAATAGAGTCATTTATATTTACATCATATCATGTATATTATTTAGTATAAAAGGCACATTAGTATAAATGAATCGAAAAGTTGTACAAATGGAGATGGTAAAAATCTTTGGTGACACTCTTACCCACTTCCTTTTTATTTGCTTTTATTTTTATTTTTCCTCTCTTTTTATTATTTTTTCCCATCCATTCTCTAAAAGAATTAATTAAATAATAAAATGCACTAATATATCTAAAGTACTAAAATACCTAAAATATTTGATAACTAAAATTTCTATTTTAAATTTATTTATAAGATAGAATTAAATTTGAATATATAAATAAAAAGATTAAATTTTTAAAAAGCGAAATTGTTGTTATTATGGTTATTTTGAATTTCTTATATTATAATTCAAATATCAATTATATTGAAATATAATTTTAATTTTATTAATTATAGAAATTTATAATTTGAGAAAAAAAGGTAAGTATAGTACAAATGTCAAAATTTTTGTATGGCGCTTACTTTGGTGCCAAACTTTTTATTCATTCACTTGAGTACAATAAATTTGGAAAATCAATCACTTGAGTGCCATTTCTGATTTGCCCTGTAGGAAAAGCTGACGTGGCTGCCGGAAATCATCATCATCAAATTTTTTTCTTTTCTTTGTCTTTTTTCCTTTAGGATTGGTGAGGGTCACCAGCCGACCCTTGCCGGCTTCGCCCAAATTGGGCAAGGGTTGCCTCGCCCTTGGTTGCGAAGGCCTTGGGAGAGGCCGTTGAGGCTGTTCTGGGCGGCATCTAGCTTTGGGCAGCCTTGAGTGATGCCATCGAGGGCGAAAGAGGGACGTCGTTGCATCGCAACGGTTGGTGAGGCCTTGATGGCCTCACCTAAGACCTTCGCAATGAGGTCGAGGTAGCCTTTGCCTAGATTTGGCTGCCTTCACTGCAAAGGCCCTGGGTGAGGCCGTCAGGGCCTCGCTGACTGTTGGCAAGATCGCGACGAGCCTTACTTGCTTTGGGCGGCGTCTCTCGTGGCTGCCTAGCTACCGGTGAAGGCCCTTGCAGCCTCGCCTAGATTGGCCACCCTCACCAGGAGGGCCTTAGGCTAGGCTATCGGGGCCTCGCCAATTGTTGGTGAGGCCGCGATGACCCTTGCTTGCTTTGGGCAGCATTGCGCGTGGCCACCAAGTGGCTAGCGAGGGCCCTTGTGACTGAGGGCAAGGCAGCCACGGTAAAAAGAAAAAGAAAAAAAAAGCAAGATACAGATGGAAATAAAAAAATTCAAAAAAAATTTAAAAGTACAAAAATTTCCACATAGGACATAGTGAGCGATTTTACTTTGATGTGGCACTCAAGTGAGCAAAAAAAGTTTTAGCACCAAAGTGAGTACCGCACAAAATTTTTGGCACTTGTACTGTACTTACTTTGAAAAAATAACTTAGAATTCTTATCCACTTCGATCTCATCTCTTCATGGGATAATTTTATTGGGGGCAATATTCCTCTTATATTTGACTTTATGTTGTTTTGAGTAGACACCAATCGCAGTATATGATAAAATTTATCCCATCCTGAATATTATTCTGGCCACCAAACAAAGCCTCGAGGGCTAGTATCAAAGCTATCTATTATGTGGTGCTTATTTATATATGTGCACAAATATTAAAGAAAAGATAATGAAAAACATAAGTGAAAAGCCCTAAAAATTGATGATTAGATGTTCCTTTTTCCGGTTGCGATGGGGTTGAAAATGAAAATTGGGGGAGGCCCACAATGAGGGTAACGCGAAAGATGGGCCCCATAACATCACATTATAAATGGTAAATTTATCTAAAAAGTCCTAAATCAATTGCACATTTGCCAATTTTGTTCTAAAACCTCTTTAGTTTGCTAATTCAGTCCTAAACCTTTTCACTTCTTGCTAATTGAGTCCATTTGTCCAATTTTGATAGGAATTTACTAAAGTAGATGGGTGGCGCTGATGTGTCTTGTTTTTAATAATATTTTAATATTTTTTTTTTTTTTTGAAATTTTTAATGATTTTTTCCTTCTTTTTTTATTATAAACTTTTCTTTGCTTTTCTTGGGGGTTTGAAGTCGGCTAGCGAGTGTGGCCAGCCAACCCTCACCGGCCACGGCGAGGGCCATCAACTCTTGCTAGCCACGAGGCAATGGCTAGCCGACCCTCACCGGCACCAAAGAGGACCATAATGCCTTTGTTGGCCAAAGTGAGGGTGTGCAAGTCCTCACCCAAAGTTGGTGAAGTGCCCGGCGCTCTTTCCTAGGATCGTCGAGGGTCACCGGCAACCCCGGCTGGCCTTAGCTAAAAAAAAAAAAAAAAAAAAAGGAAAAAAAAGGAAAAGTAAAAAAAGAGAAGAAACCATAAAAATTCAAAATATTATTAAAAAATTACCACGTCGTGCTTAGTCGTTCATGTCAGTAATTTCCAGCCAAAATTAGCCGAACAGACTCAATTAGTAAGAAGTAAAATATTTAGAATTAAATTGACAAAATGTGAAAAAGTTTATGACTGAATTAACAAAATTGAAAGGTTTAGAATTGAATTGGCAAGAGTGTAATAGATTTAAGATTTTTGGACAATTTTTCCCATCATAATCTCACCAATATGGGTCATTTAAACAACTCATCATGACACATTTTACTGGGCCATATTTTTCTTTTTTAACCCACTTTTGCCCAATTTTGTTGCCAAATGAGTTACAATTATGCAAGGCCATTAGAAACGAGTTGCAAATGGGTCTGTCTAGTTGCTACCCTTTTCACCTTCTTTCTTTATTTTATTCTTTTCTGTTTCTCTCTTTTAATAGATAAATAATTGAGGATTTTGTGAACCATTCACGGAGGACACCTAAAGGGAACACTTTTTATCCACATTGAAACTCAATTAGGGGTGAATATGGTTCGAGTGGATGGTTCTCACCTTCGAACTGGGAATTGCTCACTAAGGACTGGTTTTGAAAAATTGGAACTGATACTCGCTTGTTGGTTTCATGGATCCACCTAGGAACTGAATAGCCGCTTTGATCCGGTTCCCCAATGGATTCATGGAATCAGTCCCCAATCCCTACAAAGCTTGTTCAACCTTATATTCGGGTCGAATTATGAGCCATTTATTTTGATTAAGAATTGAAAATCATAAGGAAAATGAATAGATAACACTCATTTGCTGAAAACTTAATTTATTTGAAGGTCATGTAGTCCTATTTAAGGTTTCTTGACACTGAAACAAGTGGAGAATTAGACTCCACATTAAAAGTCCTAAACCCACAAAAGTTAAAACATTAATCACTTGATTCATCTTTTTTCAACATCAACTTAATTTAATCATGGGAATGACTAAGGAAAGAGCTAATTATATTCTTAAAATGAGCCATTGGCTCTTGTGGACATTTTTGATCGATTCTCTCATTCCTTTATGTTTGTTCATTTTGTTTTGATTGAAAAAACAAGTAAATGAATTATTAGAATGAAAAAGTAGGGGGTTAGTCCTATTACATACATATGAGACAAAACTATAATAATGTCAAATAACTATATATTTGATAAAAAAAAAACTACAAAATAATTAAGTAATTGAAATGTAATATATTATTAATATATATCGGTCGATACTTACTAGCTCCACTAAATTGGAATCAGGAACCGGGCTGGCCTCCATGGAAATTTTTCCGGTCCAGTATGGTTTTGGGTTGTTTGGGCGGTTCCTGGTTATTTTACACACTCCTAAACTCAATCAAGACTTGCAAATTTGGATAATGATGACTGTAAAGGGATTTGGCAACGAATGAAAAAAAGAAACGCACAAAAGAAGCCCCAATATAATCCATAGGTGTGATCTTTGAATGGTGAGTGGAGTTTCATGAATTTTAGTAAGCCAATTGAGCTTCGTCAATCTTGAAGTTCATCCTTATGCGCAAGGACTGATATGAACGGAGTTAGCCTAGGACAGAGGGACACGTGACAGCTTGTGGCATGCTGCTTGTGTTGCAGGAGGTTACACTGCAAGAGTCCGGCCCCATAATCGTAAAATGAAGGATGAGGGGGGTTATCTTTAGAATTACCTGCAGTAGCTATGATGGGACCCGAAATTTTGTGGCAACGGTCTTTACCATCGCTCAGCATTCCAAATGGGCAATTGCACGTGTAGTTCCCGAGCGTATTCTTGCACTTTCCATGACATGGATAATTTTGTGGGTCCTTGCACTCATTTATGTCTACATTGTGCAGAAGACAAGTTGAACCGTCATCTTTGATAATGGCAAAAACAAATTGAACAAGTTGGTGCATGAATTATTAGTCTAGTAATGCAATCCCATTCAAATTTTGGTTATAGTATCGTGACATGTGTCCACTCTCTTAAGATGTCTCCTCCTCTTCTTCTTCTTCCTCTTCTTCTTCTTCTTCTTTTTAACGCTTTTTGTCTCTCCCCGCATGGAAGTTGAGCTCGATGATGGCATTTTTTTTGCCATTGACGGAGATGGACACTACCTAGAACTTTACGTACGAGACGCAATGAGGGTGCATGAGCTCGGAAAGGATCCTGCATATATAGTACTCACGTAAATTGAGCTTTTGCGATAATGCATGAAGCCTACATTGCAAGAGTGAGACGAGGGGTTGTTTTCGCCAGATTAGATGTGGTCATTGGGGGCAATGACTGAACCTACGAACGAGGAAATCTTTACATGCATAAATACATTTGTGAACTACCATTATCATATGAGCGTGGTGCATATGCTATTATGCATATGTATCACTAAATAGGATGGGCTCATAAAATCTGACCTTTTAGATAGATTTTAGTACGCGCATTATGTTTAGTGAATATATTTAAAAAGAGGGGCACAAAGATTTGAGGGAGCGCAATTGCCATTGCAATGTGGGGATAGAATCCCTAAAAATGATGTCGACTATGATGTTGGCAGGACAGTGGCAAAGGCCTTGTCTTAGTCTATTAGGCAAAATATTGGAATTATAGGAGATATATTTGACGAAACTCAAATTTACTAGATCGGATCTATCGCAATCATTGATCACGTGGTCTCATTTGAGCTCCATATAATCTAATGACAGATACAAACTTGGGTCAAAGGCAAGATACCCTAAATTTTACATAAACCTCTTATTTAAACTATAACACGTGGCAGGACACATCAGATAAATGAGACAAACAATGCTGTGGTGGTCTGGTGGCCCGTGAAGGCTGATGGTGGGCTTTCCTAATCTGGTGGGTGAATGACTTGAACATAGAAGCGTTATTTTTTATTTGTATCTTTTGGCCAATCATTTAAATGTAATTTCTTATTTATTTTCATCAAAAACTCAAAAAGTTAAAATGTTGACTTTCGCATTGACTTTTTGCATAAAAGAATCCTAAATAGCCTTAATATTGCTTTGGCCACTTTAATTTTCAAAAAATTCAAAGATTTGATCACAAATTAATCCCCCTGTTTTCCTTTCTATTATCTCTACGGACGCTTCGGCGACAGCTTGTATGACTCTTTAATATAATATCAATTATCTTTCGACTAAAAAAAAAAAAACTTCAATTTGAGTTTAGCATTGAAAATTTCATGAAGATCGATTGAGAATCTTGATTTTTAAAATTTTCGATTTTAGGTTTGAAATCGATTAAAAATAAATTACTTTTATTCTGTTCACATCTTAGTGTGCAAGTCAGACTCGTGGAGAGAGAGAGAGACGGCTGTGGGGGTCCGACGCGCACAAAGGCCGAAGCTAGGCTTGCCTAAGGTGGTGGGCGAATGATGCGGCGGCGACAATGTCGTGAGGTGCACGCCAGAGAGTGGAGGTAGAGGTTGAGGAGAGAGAGAAAGGGTGGCACAAATAATACGGCGCCTCATCAAATGGGTAAACTCGATGGAAGCAAAGTGTAGATCCCTACAATTACACTCCAATTCCTACTCTGAGTAAGCCTACAAAATTTTAATTGAAGATGGTTCTTTCTCTAAAGAACAGAAAACTCATGTTTTCCCCAATCTATCGCCCCTCAAATATAAAATCATTCATAAGATTCTCATCAGCTGCTTCAGGTCTAAGGCCACCCTCACCAGTGACATATCTAGATATGAGGCAAGGCTACTCTGGGACATTGTTCATTGTATCCCATTCTCTATTCCACACACCATATTGTTTCATATGTACAGAATTGTGCCGAAGAGCAAAGGGAAATTGTCTTATGGTTCCCTGGTCACCAAAATCTTCAAGCATTTGAAATTCAAATCCCAAGAAGTTAAGGGGTGACAGCTTGTCTAGGCTGACTATTGGTGAGGAAACCATGTTCAAGATCCATTTGAGACCTTCTCTTGAAGGATGGAGAAATAGACATGATAAAATTGTTAGAATTGGAACAATGACAATGAGAGCTTGAGAAAAATGTTAGAAATAGCAAGACAGAACAAAGAAGAACTGAGCAGAAGTACATGGAAGAGAAAAGGCATAGTGGAACTTTCTGATAGTAAAGTGAAAACAGGTAAGTCTGGACAGCCTCCCAAGAAGAAATGGTTACTGAATCTATCAAGAAATGGCTCTCAGATGAAATTGCTAAAGATTCGGAATAGACACTGGCTGACAAAATAAAGGAGTTGAGACAGAAAAAGAGAAATGCTGATGAAATAAGAGAGGTTGAGAAAGCAAAGAAAGAGCACAAAAAAGAAAAAAGAAAAAGAAGGGAGGCTGAAGCTGCCAGAAAGCAGAAAGTGAAAGACAAGCTGAGATTGCCAGAAGAGTATAGGCTATTTGAAAAGATAAATTAGATGTTGAAGCAGCAAGTTGCAAGACAAGCAGAAGTAGAGCTGAGGTACCTAGACTTGTAGAAGCTGAGGAGAAGATGAGAGAAGAAAAAATGAGGAGAAAAAGGAAAGAGGATGAAAGAAGAGAAGAAAAAGATAGGAGGATGGTGTTTGAAGAAGAAAGATTAATTTAGTACAGAGACTCACTTATGGATGAAAGGGAATCAACTTTTCTGGAAGAGCTTGAATCAGAAGAAGAACCAATTGATTTGTTGATATTGCTGCATCTCCAGCAATTCCTAAAGTAGCGGACAAAGGGATAGGAACTAAGGACATTAAGTAGGATGCTCTGACCCGGGAGTCAAAGGACAAACAACCTGAAGCCCCACTGCAGACAGTGCTGAAGCCTCGTCCTGCAAAAGTGAGTTGATGCAGATGTTGCAAGTGGTCAAGAACAATCAAACGACACTCAAGGATGCAACAACTGTTCTTCGTGCTGAATTTATGAGAAGATGCAGACTTTGCAGATCATTATGAACATGAAGATGAACAGCCTTAACGGGGGAGTATGGCAATTTGCAAGGGAAATTTGATGGCTTGAAGGAACAACTGGACAGAATGGAGCTTGGTCTTGGCAATTATATGGCTACCTTGGAGAACAAGATCAATACTCTGAAGTGTTATGACCATGCTTGAGCCCATCTTGACCCATTTTTAAACACATTCCTTCATCCAGATGATTTTTCTAGTGTCTTATATTTGTTTTGATTGTGATGAATATTTCTGGTCTGTAATGAATATTTGTGATTTAGTTTTTTGATGACTTAATTAAGTTTCTGATTTCTCCAAATTTTATTATCAATGATGCTGATAAAAAGGGGGAGAAGTAATGCAAATATGATATTGAGAAATGTTACAGACATTCAACATTCGCCTTTGGTTTAACCGGGACACAGATCTTGAGATATCTTACTGTTACGGAGTGTGATTCACTTGCAAGTGTGGTTATACTTTTCTAATAAATTACACTTGCAGGATTTACTTCAGTACAATTAGATTGGATTTAATTCAATACCTATTAACTCTGATTTATATCTGTTTTTATACATTGAAAGTCTACAAGGAGCTACCTTTTCTTTATCGTAAATCTTCACTAAGTTCCTCTATAAAGATAGTCATGCGCTTAACTGATAATATCCAAGTTTTTGGCTATATTAAACTGCTTGTTCATACTTAGCTTTAAATACTAAAATGTTGCCAGCAATCCCTTTCCAAAATATTTCAAACTAATTATCTTAATCTATGCATGGAAGTTTTTGTCACCATAAAAATGGGAGATTGTTGAGAAGATTCCTAATAAGTTTTGAAGTTGATAAAATTATCCATCATTTATAGCGATCTTGATTTTTGCTAAGATTGTTTATGTTTTAGGACATGTCCATGTTGAAAAGAACTTTGATATGATGTGGATTTTATATACTTGAACTTATCGAGTGGCTAAGGCTAAATGATCTAAATCTCTATCGTTGTCAAAAGTATCTCGTAAGAAAGAGTTGAGTGTATCTAGGGAGCTAGTTATATGTGGCATGGATGGAAGCAGCGTATCGAATGGATAGAAGAAAAGTGCTATGTGAATAGAAGCAAAATACTACACAGACACTGGCGGCGCACTTATCGGAATGTTGGATATAAGCAATAATTGTGAATACAAAAGGAGTACATGTACACCCTGCACCAACCATCTGATCACAAATCATCCTTTGACGGCTTATTATCTTCACAAATATTCAATCATGCGAGATATTTTAATTGATTGATCATCATCCTGAAGGCAAGATACATTTCATAGACGAGCTACTCTATTTCTAGAAACCAAGATTTGATTATATGAGTGACCAAATCTACAGGAATTCTAATTGAATGACCTCAATGACCACCTAATTTTTTCAACAATTGTCCAACTGTTAGATTGGAGATTGATCATCTGAAAGATTATCTAGTGACAAATTTGAATGTTGAGAAGTATAAAAGAAGACCAAAGCGTTGAAGAGACAGAGTTTGAGAATTCATAATTTCATAATACGAGAGAGCTTTACTTCTTTCTATTGTCTTTTGTGAGCTTTTACATTGTAATCTCTTGAGAAGTAATGGTAGAATCATAGTTTGTGCTTAGGTATAAGATAAAGAGACCTATCTTTTTAGATGTAAGCAGCACCAATATCAAGGAGAAGTGCTTAAATATAAGCAACATTGCTACTGTACTTCTTAATGATTAACTAATAAAATTCAGTTAATAAGTTGTTAGCTGGAAGAACAGATGTAAGCTTACACTAAGCCGAATCAATATAAACTTTTTGTGCATTGTTTTCTATCTCTGTAATCTTACTTACTTATTGTATGATAGAAGCATTGCACTACACTGTTAGATATAGTCATAATCTAATTGTATTGACACTATTCCACACATTTCACTTTAAACATACTTGGCATTTCTTATTCCACATTATTTGTCAAGTTTGTTAGGATCATTTATTCACTCTTCTCTGGGTGATACTGCAAGCCAACCTCAACCCAAAGGACTTTCCAAAGTTTCATCTTCTATAAAAGCAAGATTTATAAGGCAACGTGATCGTGCTTCGGGTTTTATCATTACATTTCATAACTTCGGAACAAATTTTACAAACCAAACTAAAGAAAAACAAATTTCCGTTAGTGTAAACGGGGGCAAATTTGTCTGGCGGGGCAGCGAAAGTGCGAGCCCCACCCCGCCTCGTCTATTGTCCGGCCAAATTGCCTTGCGGAGAAATTATGTCCCGCCGGACACGGATCGCCCGTGCCTCGTGCCCATCCTCCGTTCCCAAGGACCCCGCTCGCAGAATCTTTTAGGTATGGATCCGTTCCTTTTTTGCGGCTACTATTATCCTAATTTTGACATTTCAATACAGATGTTTCACTTCAATAGGTTAATAGATGGTAAAATGTATTTTTATACCTGAAAAATTAACACATATATTGCAAAATCTCAATTAAAATGTGGATTATCATACTGTTCTCTGTCCTTATAATCTCAAGTTACACAAGCAGTGTCCTAAGATCCGCCACCTGTCCCATAGCTTCCTTCTGTCTCTCTCAAAAACTCTGTTTTTCTCTCTCTTCTCGTTTTACCTTCTTTCTTTATTTTATATTTCTCTGCTTTAGTAAATAATTTATTGAATAATTTTTTAATTCAGGGAGGACGCCTAAAGGGGACACTTTCTACCCAATTCGAAACTAAAAATGACGTAGAAGTCTGAATAATATTTAGGCTATATTTATTGCGAATAACGAATGATTCAATAAAAAAATTTCCTAAAAATTATGTTTATATCATTTACATAAATATTTATATCATTTAAAATTATATTTAGACATAAATTATTATTGATAATGAAATTTTTTTCTATTAACTAACTATTTAAAACAATGTGAGTTTAGTCGGATAGAGTTTTATTATGACAAAATCATGTTTACACACATGCACATGCACACCAATCATATTCCTTGTAGCCTATCTCCACCCTAGCTATTGGCCGTCATATGCCCTAGGGGTGAGCAAATGAACCGGAATGGACAGCAAACCACTTGAATTAGGCCGAATTGGCCAGTTCTAGGCGATTCCCTATTCTAGGTGTGAAATTGGCCACTTAGATGGCCCGGATCGGACTAGTATTTTTGTGTGTGTGTCGATTGTTTAATTTGTCCACCACCACTCTCGTGTGAGGAGTCCTCACTGCTCACACTTTCTCCCAAATTTCTCTCAGTTTCTCATGACGCTCTCTCTCAAGTCCTTAACCCTAATTCCTCTCGCTCTCACAATGCTCTCTCTCACACTTGCAGCTCGCTCTCGACTAGCGCTCCCAAGAGGGTCGTAGCCTCGACATTCGCAGGTCGCAGCTCTTGTCTAATGCTTTCTCTCCAATTCTTAGCCTTGACGAGTGCTCACAGCTCCCTCTTCTATAAGTTCAAAACCCTAATTGCCATTTGCCCTTTTTCTAGAATCAAGATTCTAGACTGCACAGATTAATTCATCTTTGAGTTTGACATAATCTTTTCTTTTGGACAATTGGCCGGCTTTTGGAACACAACTTTATATAGTTTGACATACATTTTTGAGTCTTGGAAACTACTTCCCATGCAATGGCCAGTTCCATGGATCCACCATAACCAGATTGGATCGGTGGTCTAGTTCTCTAGTAGATTCAGGATTCAATGGGCCGTTCCCAATTCTCGATATGTGGAACCAGCCTTTCATTAGTGGTTCTCCGTTCTAGAGAGTTCTCAATTATAGGGTCCCTCCTTAGAACCGATCACTCTTAATATGCCCGTTGAAGCCACAATCATCATGAGTGCCACCACGGTCATGGAAGTGCCCATAAGCCCCTTGTTCTCTCTCTCTCTCTCCAGTGGTCACGTTTCAGGGTCAACGACCTTGTGATTTGTTCTTCAAATCACATTTCACGGTCATTTATGTACTTTTTGTCCTGCGGGTAAATTTGCAATTTTAGATAGAGGTCGGACCTTTTAGCCTTTTAGCCAAAAGGGGTTGGGGTGTTTTTGAAGTAAAAAGAAAAAAGAAGTGAGGTGTGTGCAGTGAATAAACGACCTAAAGAAAGGAAAATGGAGTGGGACCGTGGGTGCCTCGGTGAATACCGAGGGCCGGTCTTGCAGTATCTGGAATGGATTCTCGAACGGTAACGGATCGTAACTCCTCACAAGAATTTGTAATTCCTATGCAAAAATATCGTAAGATGCACAAACTTACAGTATTTGGGATCAACAGCGAGACTTCCTTTTTATTTTATGCGGTGGTCATCAAGTGGCAACCAATGATCACTCGGTTGCGAAGTAGAACCGGATAAGCCAGATCAATAGCAAGTGGACTGGTAGTCTAAAGCAAGAATAGCTTAGATTATTGAGCGACCATCACAAGGGATTTAGAATGACCTGCCGCTATTATAGCAATATGAGAAATTTGGCAACCGACTTTGCCATCACCATTCATGCCAAATGGGCAGTCGCATGTAGTTCCCTTGCGTGTTCTTGCAATGCCCGTGACATGGATATCGTCGTGGATCATTGCACTCGTCTATGTCTATGTCAAACAGTAATAAAGATGAAACTGTAATTGTATGTTAATACCGACCAAAAAAATAAAATAAATTGTACGTTAATGTGTTTTTCTTTTGCTTCTTAAGGTAACGTATTGGTTGTATTGAAGCATCTAACTCGACTCGGAAAAACTGGCTTGACGAGATTGATTCCCGGAAATTATGGCCCAATTTAAACATATAATTTTTGGCTCGCAAAGAGAACAGAAGAATACCTTGACATCCTGGCGACTGTGGGGAGGCATAGGGATTCCCCGTGTACCCAGCCTCACGGAAGCAACGATAACCCACGTTCCTGAAGTCAGAGCAGAAACTGTTGGCGCCGCAGGCATAGCTCGATCGGTTCGATTGCGTTTCCTCGCAGGTCAAATCCCGTTCTACTACCCAATCCAGGACAACTCTTGAGAAAACTTCTTTCCGCATATCAGCCGGGACAGGAAGCTTGTAATCGGAGATATTAAACGACTCCTGGTTCACTACGAACGCTGATCCACAAGAGCTGAAGTTCCCAACTGAGTTGTAATTCGTTGAGCTGCTCATGGATATATTGAGGCTGCTGAGGTTCTTAGGAATTGACGTCTGACAGCAACCGAGGCCGGAGCAAGTGCTCTCGGCCGTTTAGTCGATGTACTCGCGGCAGTAGGAGAAGCATCCACTGCCGAAAGTCTGGGCAGCATCCGATATACCAGCAGCGGTGTCGCAACCGAAGACAGTGAGCTTGTTCTGGGTGGCCGAGATTGTCTATAGCCGGCCAAGTTCAATCCACGGGTAAGGGCTAGAGCCATCAAGCCGATAACCACTCTTGTTATGGCAGTCTAAAGCTCTGTACATGCCAACGGTGATTGTCCCGTTCTCCACGGAAACTTCGTAAAACGGAACGTTCTCACAGAAGGACAGGATCCCCGATGTGTGATCGCAGGGGAGGACGAAGTCGGAGCTTCACGCACAACTTTCATAGAGCCCAAATGGGAAAGGCAAGCTCACGTTGCCGCACCTTGGGTTGCAGTTATCCTTTACTGAAGAAGTGGCCAAGGCCAAGGCCATCGGAAGAAAACACAGCACAGCCGCTTTCATCTTTACGTTTTTCCAATCTGCTCTTCCTCTGGCTCTCCTCTTACCGGATTTTCTTAACCGAGTTTCGTCGATGCCGATGCTTCGGATGACCCGTAGGAAAGTCATTGCCGGCATTTCCCGCAAACCATGTTTTCATTTGTACAAGCTGTGGATATTTCCTGATGCAAACTGACATAAATTTAAATATAAGTGATGTTTATATACACTTTCATTTTCACTCAAAATGCAGACATTCTAAAGCCATGATTGTTTCACAGGATAACAAGAGAAAAATCAGTTTTTTTTTTTTTTTTAACCGAAATACTTCATACTTGGTTATTCAATAAGTACTCTTGGAAGTCCTTAGCAAAATAATTTCTCTACTTCGCAACCGAGAGATCATTGATCACCACTTGATGGCCGTTGGATAAAATAAAAAAGGCAATCTCGTTTGTTGATCGCAGACTGTAAATTTTTGCGTCTTAGGATATTTTGTGTAGGAGTTACAAAAAGTTACGAGGACTTAACGATTCGTTATAATCGGAGAATCTGTTCCACGTATCACAGAACCGGCCCTCACTGAGGCTCCTTTCCTTTCTCGGTATTCACTGGGAGACCCACGGGGCACACCGTCATTCTTTCTTTCGGTCGTATATTCACTGCGCCCACCGCACTTCTTTTTCTTTTACTTCAAAAACACCCAAAACCCTTTTGGCTAAAAGGCTAGAAGGTCCAGCTTCTATCTTGAGATTGCGTGTTTACCCACATGGCTTCGATGGACATCGTGCATGACAACCCAAAATTTATATTTCAGAAATAATTTATTCTATTTCATATTTGTTTCTGGACGAGAAATCCGTTTAGTAACATAATTTCATTTTTATATTTGTGAAGTAAATTTTTAATCCAGAGCAGCTGCAACCATTATAATATCAATTAAATGTTTATTTGTCGCAATCCTTTCGAGGCAAACAAAAAGGGAGTAGGTGAACTTTTACACGGGCGCAAATAACTCTCTTGCAAGGCAGCAATTGTGTTTCGCACGAGTTCTCTCAAGTCGTATTGATTACAATTTGATTTCCCATTTATTACTGATCAAACAAAAATAAAATAGGCAGTTGTGAATAACTCATCGTAGACTAGTTAGAAGTCAGGCATGACGTGAGAGTCGCTTTACCTTTACAAATCAGAGAATTTGGTTAACGCCCACTGGTCGGTACCTCTATTCTTCAAAGGAAAGTTTTCAAACAGTCTTGGTCAATTTTATTTCCTCTCATGCGCTGAAAGTTCAAGCATTTCCGGTGGCAAATCATACACTCGGAAAATTACGAAATATGAAAAATGTATGTAATCAAAAAAATGAGATAGTAAATAAAAGTGAAAAAAAAACAAGCCGAGCCGTGTCGGGCAACCATTAAACATAGTCTTGTTATACGCCCCGGTTCAAGATTTTGTTACAATGAAATATAAGAAACAGAAATCCATGTGCCCTAGAGTCCTAGTTACATTGCTTTCATGAATATGTTGCTCTTTTAGAATACATCAAGGGCTTAAACTTCGATTCGATCCATCTCTCTTGCTAAGGTTTTCATATTTGGGAATTCATCATGGAAGGTTTGAAAAACAAGCTACGTTTTTTAACTATTAGGAAAATGACATAAATGGTCATTGAAGTTGGGTCTCGTGTGTAATTTGGTCCATAAACTTTTAATTTGTTTGATGTGGTTCATCAACTTTTAATTTATATAATGTTGTGCACGAACTTCTTATAAAAATTTAATTTAATTCTTAAACTATACGAATATATTTCATGTTGTCCTTAATGGAAGGACAATATTTAATATTTTCATATAGTTAGGGACTAAATTAAATATATATAAAAAGTTTAGGGGACTATTAGTATTATTATCCCTTTCTGCTATCCAACTGCCCCCAAGTGGATGAATTCTAGGCCTCAAGCTTTGTAAGGTCAATAAAAGTGTTATGCAAAAACAACTTTAAAAAGATTCCGGAAATGGGCCTCTAAGAAAGCCTAATGTAATATTATCAAGGCCCGATGCAAATCCAAAACTGGGCTTCTCCATGAGCAGCCTAAATGCCATTTCAAAAGTTCTAGGACAATGAGACTCGCATCTGAGGTGATGCAAAGAGGCTAAGTACAATGAATTTAGAAAGCCGAAGGGCCTTACCATACAATTTAAAAGACTCTTTTGGAAAATGATTCCTATATCTAACTGGTAGCGGGGAGGCCCAATGATACTTTAAATTTCTCTTAGATGGGCCCTATATTTGGTGGGAAGGTCCAATATGGCTTATAAAACCCATAAGAAATTGGGATTTGCCAACCTAATGAGGTGCACGGAAGCCCAGTGCAAAAGGTTTCATTTAGGCAGCTTTTGTTTTTGTCGAAAGTATACACGTCATGAAACTAATGATCTAGAGACAACATAGCAACATAGAATTCATTTCATGTGATTGAACTTTTAATTTTTTTTAATGTGATCTCTATACTTTTGGTATATGTTCAATTTTATCCATGAGCTGTTTTAGATTTTTTTTTTTTTAAAACTTTAGAAAATATAAGAAGTTTATTAAAAAAGCTCCCTTTTAGGATATAAAAAATTTCTATACCTTTTAATTATATAAATAGGTTCAGACAAATGAAGAATTATTTGTTGTGTATAAAGTAAAAGATTTTTCCATTCAGCCAAAGTTATATATAAAATTCAGATCAAAGCACTTGGCATGTATGACATATTCCTTGTGTGTCAAATGAAATGAATAAATTTAAGATCATATTTTCCCAAGTTAAGCAGGTTTGCAATAATATCACTTCTGGCAAAATAGAAAAAATATAGATGATTTATCATTTGTAGAATCAACTTCTATTATTTAAGCATGAGAACATGTTAATTCTTTTTCAATTTAAGCATCAAAGCATAATAGAAGCGTTTTCTGTTCAAGAATTACAAATACAAGAGCTATAATTGTCAGAGTATAGAACATGAATCTTTGTAAGCGCAAGTTTCTGCGCAAGTTTTCTTCTATTAATGAAAGTTAGGTAAGCTTTATAGACGCTCTTCTTCTGAAAGCGTATGCTCTTCCATTGTAAGCACTGTTTCCTCCGTAAGTATCTGAGCGATAAGAGATATATCTTGCTAGCTCATTCTCCCTCTTTGTAAACTTAATTTCCTTTTTGAATATCATGGCAACAAAATGTTTGTAGTTGTTAGCTCTACTCTCCTTAATAAGTAACAGAGCAAACAATATAGATTGCTAGCATGTACTCTTTAAAAACATAAGTTCTTCTTCAAGTATCAGAGCAGAGAAGATATCAGAGCATAGGTTTTATTTTATTTTTTTTCCTTTGTATATCATGGCAAAAATGTTTGGTACGAGTGATGTTGTCTTGCACAGGTTCACGGGGTCATGACCTCCCATGAAGTGAGCGGAGTTGATTCCACTTACTGACCGTAACTTTGAGACATCAGAGCATTATGCATTTTACCTTGTAAACGAACTTCTGCATACATGTGAGGGAAGATCATCAAATTAGAGCCTCTATTTCTGAGATAGAGATATGCATCGAATAGAGAGAAATTTTGCTTGAACTAGTTTCAGTTGTTGCAGACTCTCTCTCATCTTCATTAATTCAGTCCAAAACTTGATGCAATAAGAGTTTCCCCTTCTTATTTCCTTCAAGTAAGTCTTTCTTTTCTTTTAAGATGTAAAATGCGTTTCCTGTACATACGGAGACGTCCGCTTCTTGCGCCCCTCCACCTCCATCACCTTCCTTTGCAGACCCTATTCGTTCTTTCCTCCAAACTTCTCCTTCAACAACTTCTTCACCTCATCGTCTACTTCCTGGTCAACAGAAAGAATCTTCCTTTTCTTCATCAATCTATTAACAATTGGCTTGATCTGCACATCCTATTAAGTATCTCGAATCCCTCCAATCTCGGCAATCCATTATCCCGTTTCAGTTCCTCAGGAATTTCAATGCCTTTCTCCCTTAGGATCCCCATGATCACAGAGCCATAGGAAAGAACACCCGAGTTTTTAAGATTTGTACGATACATGTGCAAGAAAACTAGCGTATTCCAAGACTGAATGAAATGCCATTGATGATAGCGAGCTCATAAGAGTTTTGTTTCAAATTCGGTAACGTTGTTTGTCAAAGCATTCTTGAGACGAGACAAAGATTCAGGACTTTTTGCCGCAGTTTAATTTTCAAAGCAAAAGAGCCGTACGTTAGAAATGTCACTCACCTTTTGTTTCCATTCTACACTATTTCATTCCCCAGCAAAGATATACCTCAGAGATAGAGTAAAAGTTGTTGGAAAGTTCCTATAATATGGGTTTAAATTAATTAATTGATTTTCTATTTTAAATAATTGATTTAATGGATATTCCAATATTTGTTGAACCATACGAAGTCGATTGAATTGGATATTGGCATCTATTAATAATGGGCCTAGTTGAGCAGCAAAGTGTAGGCAATTGTGTTTAACTGAAACTCGTAATAGGAAGGGTCCGGTTGACAACGCTGTTGATTAAGATTTGCTAGATCCCATTTCTAGTCAATAAAAGAATAGGTTATACCTATCAATTGCTTTAATCTCATTAAAAGTTGCTATATTGAAATAGGTCATAGAGAGGCAGATCTGGCATTCTGATAGATCACTGATTATCAGATTGATCTATTTTTCTTCAAGTGAAGCAATAAGTCAAACAAGTACGCTTTAATTCCGTTGTGTTTATCGATATCGGTGTTTTACAGTCATATATAAATCCATTTTTCTTGATTGATTAGTTGTTTATGTGAATAGATTTCATACAAAAGTCTCTTAGTACTAGGGATTAGCAGTCCCAAGTTCCTTGTAGGTTAACTTGAAACCTTGAACCTATCCATTAAAACGGATTTTTTATTTTTTGGAACCTAGAACCTGCTTTGCATACCTTGAAACCTAGAACTACCTTGTTATGGGCTCTAGAGTGGGTTCCAAGGCCTACCCAGGTTCTACTTTTATTATTAATTGAATGATTTCAATGAATTATCACATTTAATAACAATTACTTGTTGTTATAATTCACTAATCATAAATTATCTTTAGACACCAAAAAAAGAAAAAAGAAAAGAAAAAGAAATGTTAACAAAGGTAAGAGTCTTAGTCATAAAATAGAAACTTAGATTGGTTGTTCTAGATTATACACTCGTTATACCACAAAATTGTGTAAAGACATAGATCAAGAAAAACACAAAATTTATTCTAAGTTCTAGATTCCAAGTTTCGGGTTCTACCAATCTATAACCTATAACTTATTTGTCGAAATAGGTTCCCCAATGTTTGGAACTTGAAACCTACTATGTACATCTTGGAACTTAGAACTAGACAGGCCCTAAAACCATGCTCATCCCTATTCAATACCAAATATATTAGCCTTGCCCCTTGAAAAGAGTAGGGTGAGGATGGATGTAGTCATCACTACTCATGAACCGCACCAACCTTAGACTCTAGCTGCTTTCTATATTTAGTGTTTTATATTTTAAGTGTTATAAAATATTTCGTCATGAGAGCAATTCCAGTGACATACCATTTTAATGACATTTGGTTAGATGTAATATAATGTTGCATAATATCCTAAATGGACATTACTCTTTTTTCTTTTTATAAAGTTTACCTAATATCGCATCTTGAACTCTATTATGACTATTTTACCAATTTCCTTAATGTTTATATTAGTGCTTTATGCTTTGTCTCACTAATTTGTCAAAAGAATTTAACGTTATAGAATCATGTCTAGTGTACAAATTAGTCACAATAAACATTGAAATTATTCTATTGTATTGAAAATAGAAAGATCATTAGAAAGGTCGATTCTAATGTCTTTAGAAAGTGCTATAAATTGGTACACTATTTCATCGGAGTTTTGAATAATCATATCAGTAACAAGGGTGTTTATGCATGGCACGGTCTTCAAATTAGCCTTCCGCAAAAATTTGATAAAATTTCTGCTGATATTTGAGAGGACAAAGAATCTTCTTTGGGTTAATTCCCTTCTAATACTCAATAGATAGTAATTTCTAGTGAACTTTATCTTCCCATGAGCAGTCCAAGGAATGGTACAAATCTCATGTCTACACATCAAACAAAAACTAGCAATGACGACTTTGTCACTTCTTCTCCAAAATGCCATTTTTCTTAGTGAATATTCTATGGTACATAGCGGGACAAAGACTAGCTTGTAATTTCCACCTTCTCTTGTCAAAACGTCCAAACGGCAACTTCTTTGTAAAGTCCGGCTTCTAGGTCGACTTGTCAAGTCTTCCCCAATATTGATATGGAGTCTGTGTTCTCACCTTATTGTTTAAATACTAATGATAAAGTCGTTCTCATGCTTTAGGCTAAAAAATTCAATGTTGTGGGTTCTAATCCTACCTCCAGAAATTCAACTTTAAGTCAATTGTCATTGTAATGAGTTGTTGTATTAGCATTCCTCCATATAATTACCTAATTATGGTTGAGTTCTCATATTATAAAACAAAAAAATTCCGAGATCCACTGACAAAAATGATAGAAATTAAGAACTTATTAAGTGTGCTAGGACTATCCTTAAATAATGTTTTTCGCAAAGTGCGAAAAAGGTAAGATGTGACTATCCTCCAAGATTCAAAATTTCTTGAAGGTCGAAAAACAGGGGAAAAAAAATTGTCGTATATGGAAAGAGATGACAATCAAAATGGTGGAGGGGAAGTGGTATTGAAACTTCATGCAAGAACACCAATGTGCATGCATGTGTGGTGGTTCTCTAAATTGCATTGGTAAATGAAATATTCGTAAAAATGTAGATAAATTAGTATACAAAACAAATGGATAAATGATACAAATGGTCTCTGAACTTTCATTTAATATGTAGTGTGATCCATGAATTTTTAATTTATTCAATGCAATCTCTAAATTTTTAATTTTTTGAATGTGGTTTCTAGACTTTTGTTACATGTTCAATATAATCCCTGAATAATATGAAAGTGTTCGGTGTTGTTCTTCCATTAATTGAAAATCAAGGGCACTAATGAATATTTCCATATAGTTCCATAAGTCTAGAGATCAAATTGAAATAATTAAAAGTTCAGGGACAACATTGCTCGTCAAAGTAAAGTTCAAAGATCACATTGCATATTTGGCCAAAGTTTGAGTATCACTTGTGTCATTTTTCCAAAAATAAAAGGGATATATTTAGAGAAAATTGAAAGTTAGAGAAGTCACAGTACAGGATGAAGTGGCAATTATTTGAGATGTCTCGCTCCTTGGATCTCTTTACTTGTAGGTAGCATTGGATGTCAGAGTTTTGCTTAGATCACTTATTTGGAATTTAAGTGACCGACGAGTTTATTGGAACATCATATTAATAATTAGTCTCACAAGATCCCTTGATATGAAGCAAAGCAATTTAAGTTTCTATTTAGAATGTCTCTTATGGCTGTTTTTGTTTTTGTCTAGAAATTGAGGCAAGAGGCAAGGGATTTTATGTTGTTAAGGAGTTCCCAAGAGTATTTATTATATAACTAATAATGAAACTTTTGGATTTGAAAAACTGATTCTTCTCATGTTAAATAAAATTACTACATTGTCGAGAGTTGAAATATTTCCTAACTTCTGAAACAATTATGGCTTTAGAATGTTTGCAATTTGAGTGAAAATGAAAACGAATACGTTAATTGCTCACATTTATATTTAAGTAAGTTTGTATAGGGTTCAGTTGAAAATAAAAGTTTGTATAAGGTAATATTTATAACTTGTTCACGAATCAAAAACATGGTTTGCCAGAAAAGCCGGCAATCACTTTCCCACGGGTCAGTAGCGATGACCTGGTCTTCCAATGTGCCGACCGACTTGGCTGCCGCCGAGGCATCGGCATCAACGAAAGTAGGGATTATAAAAACCGATAAGACGAGAGCCAGAGGAAGGCACAGATTGGAGGCATCGGCATCAACGAAAGTAAGGATTATAAAAACCTGTAAGACGAGAGCCAGAGGAAGGCACAGATTGGAAGCATCGGCATCAACGAAAATAAGGATTATAAAAACCGGTAAGACGAGAGCCAGAGGAAGGCACAGATTGGAAAAACATAAAGATGAGAGCAGCTGTGTTGTGTTTTCTTTCCATTCCAATGGCCTTGGCTTTGGCCACGTTTGCCGTGAAGGACAACTGCGACCGAACGTGCGGCAACATGAGCGTGCCTTTCCCATTTGGGCTCGACAAAGTTGCGCGCGGAACTCCTACCTCGTCCTCAGCTGCAACCACACTTCCGGGGACCTGTCCCTCGAAGATGACATTCCGGTGTTGGACATATCCGTGGAGAACGGGACAATGACCATTGGCCAGTACAGAGCTTTCGACTGTTACGACGAGAGTGGCCATCCGCTTGACGACTCTGTCCCTGACATGTCGATCACACTGGGTGAAGAAGGGCAATATACATTCTCAGACACCCGGAACAAGCTCACCGTCTTCGGTTGCGACACCTTGGCTTTTATCTTGGATGCCAATGGAACTGCTGGGAGTGGATGCTTCTCCTATTGCCACGAGGACATTAACTTCACAGCCGAAAGCTATTGCTCCGGCTACGGATGCTGTCAAACATCGATCCCCAAGAGCCTCAGAAGCCTCAATATATCCATGATAAGCGCAATGAATTACAATTCAGTTTACAATTTCAGCTCTTGTGGATCAGCGTTCTTAGTGGACCAGGACTCGTTTAATGTCTCCAAATACGAACTTCCTGTCCCAGATGATATGCTCGTTAAAAATACTCAAACGTTGTTCTGGATTGGGTAGTTGAACGGGATTTGACCTGCAAGGAAGCGCAATCGAACCGATCGATCTATGCTTGCGGTGCCAATAGTTTCTGCTCTGACTTCAGGAACGGGCAGGGTTATCGTTGCTTCTGTGATGCTGGGTACACAGGGAATCCCTACGCCTCTCCACTGTCCCTGGGATGTCAAGGTATCGTTCCGTTCTCTTTGCAAGCCAAAGTTTATATTATTGGATTGAGCCAAAATTTATATTATTGGATTGGGCCAAATTTACAGTTCACCATTGATTCTGCTTCATATAGACATTGATGAATGCAAGGATCCTCGACGATACCCATGTCATGGAAATTGCAAGAATACGCCTGGGAACTACACATGCGATTGCCCATTCGGCATGACTGGTGATGGCAAAGTCGGTTGCCAAATTTCAGGTCTTGCCACGACTGCTGCAGGTAATTCTATTGCCTTGTGATGGTCGCTTAATGAACTATTCTATTCTTGCTGACCGCGAGTCCACTTGCTATTGATCTGGCTTATGTTGAGATGCTCTGAAATTGTATTCGATCCTACTTTTCAACCAAGAGATCATTGATCACCCCTCGATGACCATTGGATAAAAAAAAAAAAAAAAAAAAAGAGAAAAAGAAAGGTCAGTCTTGCCCAATGATTGCAAAGGCAGTAAACTACGATCCGTTATAATCCGAGAATCGATTCCAAGTACCATAGAAGTGCCCCTCATCTGTTTTTTTTTCAGTGTTCACCGAGAGACACCCCCGGCCGCACCCTGTTTTATTATCTTCTGGTCGTATATTCACTGTACACACCACACTGCTTTTTTCTCTTTACTTCAAAAACACCCCAAGTCCTTTTGGCTAGAACGCTAAAGAGTCCAACCTTCATCTAAAAATTGCAAGTTTACCAACATGACCAAAAGTGCATAAACGAACTCGATTGAGTTTAAGAAAAAAATACTGACAAACCTCCCATCTAAGAGTCGAAGGTTGAAGAACTTTGAGATCCAAGTATTTAAGGGGGTCAAGTTAACATTAAAATTTAGTTCTTAAATTTAGAAGGCCAGAATTCATCATATAACCTAAGTCAAATTTTTTTTTTTGGGAGAAACTAATTCATTTATTCATCTATTTTGTGTGGCAGTCATTGTCTCAATAACATTAAGCGTAGTTGTTAGTGGGTTAGTCTTGCTTATATGCAAGAGGAGAGCCAAAGAGAGATACTTTAGGCAAAATGGAGGAGAGATCTTGAAGCACCAAAGAGTGAAAATCTTCACTGAGGCACAGTTGGCTAAAGCCACCAATAACTACGATACTTGCAACAAGCTTGGTGAGGGTGGTTTTGCTTCAGTCTACAAAGGAAGAATTGATGGTGACGTTTTAGTCGCAGTCAAGAAGCCTAGAGATGTCCTTGTCAATAAGCCGAAAGACATGAACAAGGACTTGTCTCTGAGTACTCACAATGAATTTCTGCACGAAATTAGCATTGTTTCACAGGTGAATCACAAGAACTTGGTCAAGCTCCTAGGCATATGTTTGGAGACAAAAGTGCCATTGTTGGTCTATGAATTCATTCCTAATGGCACTCTTCATCACCACATTCATGACAAGAGATCGACCATTCTACACTCGTGGAAGAATTGCCTCAGGGTTGCCTCGAAGTTGCCTTGGCCCTCGAGTACTTGCATTCTCTAGCTGACCCACCGATCATTCATAGTGATGTCAAGTCTCTAAATATACTTTTAGATGAGAAGTACTCAGCAAAAAATATCTGATTTTGGGGCCTCAGTTTTGATGTCACCTGGAAAGACCCATATAGCCGATAAAGTACAAGGCACAATAGGTTACCTTGATCCTGAGTATCTCATCACTGGTGAATTAACCACGAAGAGCGATGTTTATAGCTTTGGGGTTGTCCTTGTGGAGCTCCTAACTAGAGAGATGCCAACTCAACGGGCAAAATATGGGGAAAAAATCAACACCATCCAGTCTTTCATCTCCGCTATGGAGAACCGGACACTCATCCATATGACAAAGTTTGAGGCATCCAATGAAGCTGAACTGCGGGAGATCGAGTCGGTCGGTTCACTTGGTAGAAGGTGCTTAAACTTTAATGGCATCGAAAGGCCAACAATGAGGGAAGTGGCCAAGCAACTAGCAAGGATCAACAAGAACCTGTGGGCCGATCAATGGGACGACAAAGAGACTCAAAGTTTACTGACAAGATGAGATGTGATTCTCTCCGGACTTCAATAAGTGAAATGAACAAACTGGAGTCGACTGCTCTTTTGCTATTTGACATCAAAGCAGCTACTTCTAGTTGCAGCGTCTGACTCGTGCTTTCTACCCTAGAAACGAGTCCAGGGGTCGTATGTTCCGGCTTCATTAATTAAGAATTTTGAAGTTTTTTAAGGGATGATTCTTATTTAAATCAAGTACGGGGGATTATGATGATTATACTCCCATCTGTTCTATCTAGAGCTTTACCTATATGAATAATTATGGAATGATTGCTCCTTTCAGTATCTATTCCAACAATTCAATGGGAAATTACATATTTGAATTGCAGCTTCGCGTAGACCTTCTTTCCCAAATAAAGCACGAAGGCGGTTTCCTAATTTTTGGCGTTGCATCGTTTTCTTATTTTTACCTTTTTGTCACTATAGCAAAAAGATGCCGCTTCATAGAAAGGCAAGAGCTGCGAGAAAGCATGAATGACGAACTCTACCCACAAAGTTGATTCCAGTTATGCACACAGTCACATTTGTAATGCTTGTATAAAAACTACTAGATCTGGTGTGGTGGCTCAAATCAGTTGGTCAACGTAGGGTGCATTTGTTTCAGCATTCCCAATAAGCTTTTGGCCTCTAAAGCTCATTAGGGAAATGTTAGACTCTTTAGTAATTATTTTGAAATAACTTTTAAGTAAAAGTCAGCATTGAGAAGGCTGAGAACCCAATGCCGGTAGAGATTAGCTGTGAGATTTTAACATTTAATCAAATGCCGAAACTTTTTTTCCAAAACTACCCTCACCCATTTTTCAAATTTCCATTTTTTACCTCGTTATTTTTTTAAATGCTAAAAAATGCTAAAAAAAGACTAATCCTTCATTAGTCTTGCGTGCTATATAAATTTTTTTTTTTGGTTGAACGTGCTATGACACTTAATAAGCCAAATTTGGCACCAACGGCCATTGGTTGAGATTGCCCAAGGTTGAGCAACCTCCAACAAGGGTTGTGCGACCTTGGAGAGGGCAGCCAGAGGTTGCACAACCTTGGGCGACCTAGGTAGCGATCACCTGGGTCATGTGCTACTTGGGTCGCGTGACCCTTGCCGAGGGTCACTCGAGATTGGGCGACCTCCAACATCCCTCAGTAGAGTTCACCCAACCCTAGGCAACCTCGATTGACAACCATTGGTGCCAAATCTGGCTCATCGGTGGTCGTAGCCCTGTGTTGGATTAGCAAAAGGTTTGATCTTTTTTCTTTAATTATATATATATTTGATTTTTTTATTACTATTGTCAACATTTTACATATTTTTTATTTCAGTTTTAGAAAAATAAAATTTAAAAACTAATATTACTCACCTAAAGTGGTTTTTAAATATATTTTCTAACAAACAACATTTCTCTCAAAATTGCTTCTCAAAATGTGCAGTCTACCAAACGACCTTTGCATTTAATGAAAGTTCTTTAGGCTAAAATGTTTTATATTTTTCTAATGGGCTTTCAAAATGCTGAACTAAACCCGCTCTTAGACTCCATTTGTTTAAAAAAAAGAAAACTTCCAAGAAAACATTTTATGAATTTTCTAATATTTGTTTCACAGAAAATGAACTACCTAAAGAAAAAGTTTTCCACTATTAGAAAAAAAAAACACCTTTAAAGTGAGTAACTTCTTCTCCCTCACCTTCTTTCACTAAACACATTTTTATTTTATTTTATGTTTCTTTTTCTTTTTTTATTTTTAAATTGAGTTTTAAATTTTTTTTCTATTTTCTTGTTCTTTTTCTTTTTTTTCTTTTCTTCCTTGGTTGGTCTTTGGCCATGGCGACGGTTGAGGATCGCCACAAGCCAACTCAAGCCTCACCACAAGCCGATGAGCTCCCTACTAGCCTATGGCAAGACAAGCAAGGCTTCGAGGCCAGATTTAGCGAGGGCGAGGCTCAAGCTCACTAGGTTTGGTAGTTTGGTAGTGCTTGAGCTCGCTCGCGAGCTCGCTTCGATTGAGCTCATTGAGCTCAAGCTCACCTAGATCTGGTTTGAGCTCATTGGCCTCGATGAGCTTGGGTTCGCTTGGTTAGGTGGAGCTCAAGCTCACCTAGATCAGGCGAATTGCGAACTTACCGACCTTGATGGAGCTCAAGACTTGGCCGGGCAAAGCTTGACCTCACCGATCCGCGTCTTGGTTGGTCACTAGGTAGCTAGCCATCATTAAGGCATGTGGTGATGGAGGTAGGAGGAGGAAGGAAAAGAAAAAGGAAAAAAAAAAAAACAAGAAAAAATTAAAATTAATAAAGATTATATTTTTAAAAATAAAAAATAATAAAAAATTTAATTTTTAATATTTTAAAAATATATAAAAATTAAGATTTTTGTTCAATTAAAAAATTAAAATTTGATTTTTTTTGATAATTTTTCCCAAAAATAAAATAAAACCAAACATCGGAAAATATTTTTCATTCCATTTTTAGGTTTCTATTGAATACTAAAAATTATGATCATTTTCTTGGAAAATAGCTTTATGAAAAATATTTTCCAGTAATATTATATTTTTGCGAAACAATCGAAGCTTAACCTAAACAAGATTTTCACGTAACACTTAATTAATTCGATGAATAAATGTGGCCTGCCCGGCTTGTCCCGTTCTGAATATCGTCACTTAGTAGCGTAGCGTCTCTTGCTTAGTCCACGATAAACAAGCTCCAGCGTAGTGTCTCCATAGTGTAACTCAGTTTGGACTATAGAATCCCCCGACACAGAGTCTTGGTCAATGCAATTGGCAGCACCTATTGTTTTTATTTATTTATTATGATTTCGGCTTTGATGTGTTATTATGTAGTATTATATGAAGACTTTGCTTGTTTCGTGAAAAGTGGACTTTATTGGAGACTCTTTCAATGGCATTTGAACAAAATAAAAAAAATATTAATATCATTTTCTTGTACACGTTTGTGTTTTGTAGAAAAGATAGAAAGTCATCTTACAATAATTGTTATTGGATTACTCTAAAATACACTTCCAAAAAATTCTCGATCACAGACCTGGCCCCTGGGACCTAGGTTTTGGTGCTGCAGTCTTGAGCTTGGCTTATCGGCAGTCCTTGGTCTTAGGCCGCAAGGACCAGACCCAGGGCTGAGCCATCGTCATCTCTGGTTAGGTTCCCAATACATAGGTCCAAGCATGGACTTCCCGGTTTGTCGACTGGCATCTGCTCCAAAGCATTCAAACAACCTCATGGACTAGTGGAGATATAGATTCTATTCCAAAAAATGATTTCTAATTTTCAATATAGAAAGCCATATTGCTGATTTTAGATATAGATTTTGTCATTGATTATAAAATGATTTCTCATGGACTCGCTTCTTGAACGTTAAAATACCACAACTGTAGAGTGTTTCGGAAATTTACCTGATTCTTTTTATTAGTATCTGAATCACATGCATTGCACGTGGTTTGGTTAAAAATAATATTGATATGAATGGCAATCATGCTCTTAACTTTTGGGTTGTCTTTTTATATTTTAAATCCCTTATTCCATATAGAATCTCACCACAAGAACAAGAAAGAGCGCGTCCGGTATGATGGCTTCGTCTTTCTTATGAACTCTTTGCGCCACAATTCTTCTCATCTTGGGGCCACCATCGTTGAGTTTGTTGATGCCCGTGGCTAGTATGGAGGATATAATCTACGGAGAGGGTTTTTTTTTGGACAATTACAAAAAGTTCAAAACGCTTCTGTTCAAATATCAGAAGCACTTAAAAAATATTGGAAACAACTCTCTCAAAAACACTGCTAAGAAAATTAACAATCAGCGACCGGCAAAGACGAGCCTAAAAGCCTAAAAGCCTAAAAGCCTGTCCTTAATGACCTTTAGCAATCGCATGGTGCCCATCAACCACTGTCACCTACACACTCACCGCCAATAACGACGGGGGACCGTTTTGCGATATTTGTTGCATTCATACGCGCTTGGCAAGGATTGGGTACAACTTCGCTATAAGTTGCTGGGTATTTTGGGAAATCGCTTTATCTAAGATGAGTAAGAGATTATCAGACTCATCCATAAACCAAATGAGACACTAATTCATTAATCACAACTGTACTATACAGTGAGTCAAAGATTTGTCCTTGTGCATTTTTGCAAAAGAAGTAAAATCCTTCCGATATCAGGGCTTTGGGATTAATCTTCTTGCCTGACTACTGTGATGACTTTGTCTGATGGAAGGGTGGTTTTCTTACAAAAAGAGCAAAGAGCTGTTGGAAGCTGTATTGCAAGAAAATGGCCCATAAATTAAGGATGACACTTTAGTGTATGGCTGTCATAGACTTATAGTTACAAATGATAACTACGTTTTGATAATCACTGTGCGATTATGCATGTAGGCTGGGCAACGATAAAGATTAACCAGTCAATCGCGTCTCTCCGTCATCTGCACAAGATGGCTTGGAATGTTATATGTAAAAGAGCTCTTTTTTTGTTATGAACTTGCACCCTTGCATCGTTTAAATGATCTGAGGCATCAATTCTACGTCTCTTCAGATTTTCAATCCTTTCGGAAATGGCTTCCACTGAGGGTATGGATTTCTTAATCTGCAGTTCTCTTCCAGGGAGCAAACAAAGTGACATTATTGGTGTAGTTCATCTTCATGAGCTCCTCGGTCGAAGCGGCAAACTGACGCCTCGACCTTGAGCCCTTACATTGGAAGTCAAAAGACAAGACAGAAGAGAAATATTAGCTAAACGAACATCAAGTGATAACTCTTTGTTTTCTTTTAAGTTAATACCACGAAAAATCTCAAATTGATGACGACCGATGACAAATTTATCCCGAATTAATTACACCTGTAACAAATTTACCATTCATTAGTTTTCATTAAATTTTACTGTCAAATTAATGATTGGATGATATATGGTAGTCTTTTTTTTTTTTTTTGGTCGAAATGAGTTATTTTATTTATGTTATAAGGTAGAGGCAACAAACCCCATAGCCGGGGCATCCAAACAAACAAAGCCCAAAGGCCTGGAGGAGGAGAGGCCCATCAGTTTGGAGGGAGGGTCTTCAATCGCTATTGTCGTGCGGCCCAGTCCGCCACTGTGTTAGCTGATTGTGGGCAGCAAGTCAAGCCCACTAACGGCAGCTGCTACAGAAGAGTTTTACATTTGAACAGAACTACACGTGCTTGCCAGTCCATTTCCTCTGCATTCGTCAAATAGTTCACGACAGATTGGTTGTCATACTCAACCAAAGCGTCCCCAACTTTTTTATCTTTCAAGTACTTCAGGGTTTCGAGAACCCCTAGGGTCTCCAACTGCAGAACCGATTTTGCCCGAACAAGTTTTGTAAATCCGTCGATGAGGCTACCAGAGGAGTCCCGGACGACGCAAGACACGGCTCCTTCCTTGATCCCTCGCACAACGACCCATCTACATTAAGCTTGAAGGAACCGGCTTTCGGAGCTTGCTAGGTAAGTGAGATCTGTTGCTCTTCGATTTTTTCTTCCAGAGTATAGCGAAATCCCAATTTTTGGTAGCTACCTTGCTGAAATTTTGCTAGATCTATTACTTTGCAGACTTCTGGTTTTGTATCTCGAAAAATAAAATTGTTGCGCTCCTTCCATATTTGCCAAAGAAGATTTCCGATCCTGTCCAGAGATGGAAGGTGAGAATTTTTTCTTATAAATTGTACCGGCCATTCATCTATTCGTTTAACCTCATGTGCATCTACTCGTAGGTTGATTTCCAGGTAGTTCCATACCTTTGCAGCCCATGGATAGAGGAGGAGGGTGTGTTCAAACGGTTCCACCTTATCTCGGCACAAATCACATACCGGATCAGGTAATATCTTTCTTTTCCATAGATTCTCCTTGGTTAGGTATGGCGTTTTGACAAGCATTACATACAAAGATTTTCACTTTTGGGCTAGTCCACATATGCCATATTGCATTCCATAGCTCTATTGGGGTTTGATATGAGGAGGAAGGATGTTCTGTTGCTTTGCTTGTTGTTGTTCTATCTCTTAGCAAGTTATAGCCATTTTTGACTATAAATGAGCCATTCTTTGTGCCTATCCACATTAATTCATTGCTAGTGATATGACAATTGATTGGAATTGCGAGGATTTCCTGAGTAGTTTGCTCATCAAATAGGCTATTTATCAACAGTTCATTCCATTGTTGTGTCTCAAAGTTTATCAACTCAAAAACTTTATGTGGATCATTTCTATTTGCAAGCCCTCCAATTAATCCTTTTCTTCAGCCATCTATCTATTCTAATATTGACATTTTCTCCATTTCCTATCGACCATCTCACTGACTCCACAATAGCCTCCCTTCCTAACAACAAACTTTTCCACCCCAATGAAGGTAAAACCTTTATCCGCATGCCAAAAGTCTTTGCGACAGAAATAGAGCCCTTTTAATAGTTTACTCCATAGTGCGTCCGGGTTTTTTACCATCCTCCAAGCTTGTTTACCCAATAGGGCATTATTAACAGTAAGGAAGTCTCTAAATCCCATTCCTCCCTATCTTTCCTCATTTTCATGATTTCTCATCTCTTCCAATGCAGACCAACTTTTGATTAACTGTTTTTCCACCAGAAATTAGCTATTTTTTTTCTCTATAGCCTTGTAAATTGAAACTGGAATTTTAAAAACTGATATGGCATATTGAGATACCGCCTGCACCACTGATTTCAGGAGTATTTCATTTCCTGCTTTTGATATGATTTGTTCCTTCCAGCTCTCTAATTTCATATTTACCCTATTTAAAATCCACCCAAGCATTTGTCTCCTCGATGCTCCCCAATCAGATGGAATTCCCAAATACTTACTTGATCTCTCTAGCTTTGGTACCATCAGTTCTCTTTTCATGTTATCCCTTAATAGAGATGGACTGTCTTTGCTAAAAAGATGCTAGACTTGTTTAGGTTTACAGCTTGGCCCGAGGTGTAACAATGCGATTAAGAACAGCTGCAACATTTTGGCAATTCTTGTAAAGATCCATCCAAGAAAAATATTGAATCATCCGCAAATAATAAGTGAGTCAAAGTGGGGCAGAATCTGTTCAGCTTAATGCCTTTGATATTCCCATCTTGTAGAGCTTTACCCATCAAAGATGACAAAGTGTTTACCGCCAAAATGAATAGATATGGTGATAAAGGGTCTCCTTGTCTAATACCTCTTGTGGGAGCGAAATAAGGAAGTGGTTCCCCATTAAACTTGATGTTGAGATTGACTGTAGTGACACATTGCATAATCCAGTGAACACATTTAGCACAGAACCCCATTTTCAGCAAGTAGCCTTCTAAGAAATCCCATTCTATTCTATCATATGCTTTCTGCATGTCAAGTTTCAGCACTACTTGGAAATGTTTTTTCCTTTTCCTCATTCTCAATTGATGCAATACCTCTTGAACAGTGTAAATATTATCTTGAATCTGTCTTCCACTTTGCTCTCCTGAAATCAGCATAGGCAACCATCTTTTCAATCTATTTGCCAAAATTTTGGATATTATTTTGTATGGTAGTTGATTAGTTTACCAATTTGGGATTTTACCATTCATTTGTCAAAAATGTATTAGTTCATGAAAAATACTTTAAATTAATTGAAAATTAATTGACGATAAATCTATCGCATATATCTTAGTTTGGAGTTTTTAGTAAGCAAAAAATTGGTTTGAGTAAAATATCACCGGTATTCCACTTTGATATTTTTAGTGATAAAAAAATTAATTTATAATAAATTTATTATATAAATATATATATTTATTTATTTAGGATTCTGCCGTGTTTGCATGGACATAGGACGGGGGGTTTGGAGATCATCATGGCTTCAATCGTGACTTAATTCAATTTCGGTGCAGGGACTATAGCTTGAACCATCGCATCCAGAACCAGAAAACGAGTTCCTCTCATTCCCTCAAAATCAAAAGCCTAGAGAACCTGACTCCGTGGCGGGGCTGGATCGAGGACCCTGTGGGTTTTTTAAAGACGGGCCGAACCCAAGAGGAATTTGTGTTTCTGGATTGGATTTAAAATATGGACAAAAGAAATTAGGACGACCAATGGAGGCCGTCACGAACAGGCGGTTTTAATGACGGGTTTCAATGTTCCTGTTGACGCCCATTGATTCTTCCCCCGCCTTTTTAGGAAATTAACGTTCCTGCACTTTTATATGCTGGTATAGATTTTTGGAAGTCAAAAGCTTGCTAATAGAGAACGAATTTCTCTGGCTGCTTCTTCCTTCTTCAAAATCTTACGTTAAGTTGTTAACTTGTTTTTCCCCCCCATAGAGTAGCTAGTCTCTTTCCCCACAAATGCCCTGGAGTCATAACTAGCATGACTGAATATTATTACCTTCTAATAATCCATAAAATTCCTTTTAAATCCCATGAAGCGTTAGGTTCAACTTTGAATATGAGCACGTGGAATTGACCCAAAGTAGTTTGCTTGATGATCTCCCGTTCCTTAATTGGTAATAGCCCGACACTCCCAACCAACTAAGTTAATCCAAACATGAGTTTTATGATTATTATTTTTCCTTTTACAGCCTGTTAGAGATATTTAGATATCTTGTAGAGATATTTAAAATATTATCTATAATTTTCTATATCTATTTTGATTAAATATATTGGATTTGATTTTGTTCGATTTCCTCTATCTAATCATGTAAATAGGTCTCTATGTATTCTTTTATAAATATATATTGAAGTACATAAAAATTGCGTATTCTTATCTTCTGCATATTATTTTATTTATTCAACTATCCCTAACTCTTTCACGGAAAAGCTGACAAAAGAACTTTAAATGACCAAGATAACTACATAGGAAAGGCGTTGATCATTGCTGTTGATCTTTAGAGTACATATAGACCAAGGCAAATGATGGCCTCCTCTCTTTCCATGAACATGTCAAACTGTCTTTTGTTGTTTTAAAATGCAGCGGTCTCTGTCCCACACGGGTCGGTATCATGGATGACTCGGTATATTATTTTGCGCAACGACTTGCCCTTTATGAACATATAAGTGAAAGATATTGATCGTTGAAGTAAAACAAAAATTATAATTACATTACGCAAACATATCTGATGGACTTCTTTTTTAATTATAAAATTTGCACGGAGTCCTTTTTCAATTGTTAAATTGAGGTCCCTTTTATGGGGATTTTTAGTCAAATGCGATCCCTCTTGAAGCAAAGGACCTTCAAATTTCTAATTTAAAACTTCTCTATCCCCACGGAGGTGGCCATGAGACCTATAAACTTGTTGGGCTGAAGATGAAACTCCCCCTCTTCCCAGCCCACCCAACACCATTGCCATCACCATCGGAATAAGATTGCAGGCTTTGGGCAACCGCAGATTTTCAGGGTATCCAATTCCCGCAATCTGCCTATTGCTTCTAAGAAGTTTTGACATGGTACAGCTCGTGAGAAAGCTAAAAAATTGATAAAATATCAGCTGATATTTCGGAGGACTAAGAAACTTTTCTGGATCAACCCTCCTTTTGATACTCCATGGACGCTAAGTTCTGAAGTCTGCATCTTCGCATGAATAGTGGTAAGGACAATGGTCAAATCTCATGTCTGCATATCAAACAAAAAACTAGTGAGGACTAGTCACTGCTCTAGAATGTCAATTTTCTGAATAAATTTTCTACAGCGACAGAGACACTGAACACGGATGAATTGTGAAGTCCGTCTTCTACAAGGACTAGTCAAAGTCTTCCCGATGTTGATATGGAGCCCGTGTTCTCATGTCTAGATTGTTAAAATCCTAATGAATCTCTTCTTTTTTTTTTTTTTTAATGTATCTTGGTATGTCGATCTGCATCTTCGCATGAATAGTGGTAAGGATAATGGTCAAAACTTGTGTCTACATACCAAACAAAAAACTGGCGAGAATCGAAACATTGAATGAGGATGAATTGTGAAGTCCGTCTTCAACAAGGACTAGTCAAAGTCTTCCCCGATATTGATATGGAGCCCGTGTTCTCACGTCTAGATTGTTAAAATCCTAATAGGTCTTTTTTTTTAATATATCTCGGTATGCGTTGTAAATTTCCAAGGATCTACCTTGAGATTGACCCAATGATAAGGGCATTCTCATGCTTGCGGCTCAGAAAAATCCAATGTTATGAGTTCGGCTCCTACCCTAGGGATCTCAATTTTCAGTGGGTGGTCTTGATGGTGCGTTGTTGCATTAGTTTTTTCTCTAAATAGCTGGCTAATTATGGTTAGGTCTTTCGATTATTAAAAAAAAAAGTAATTTCAAGAACTGATAAGAAAAAAAAGAACCTATTTACTTAAAAGGATTCCAAGTTTGAAGTTCACTCCCAATTATACCCCTTACTTTTCTTTGTCTAAAAAAATCTTAAAATTTCACTTTATCTTCAATCTGCCCACCTACGTTAACTTTCTATCCAAAATCTCTGTTAATCAGCCGAAGTGGCATCTCCATGTCAGCAGCATATTTAAGTCGTCTGCTTACATGAATTTTTCGTCACTGTTCGTCATCCTTATTTGCTATTTTTCTTCTTTGACCCTTGCAACCTCCTTTAACATAGGTGGTCGAGCAAAGAGCTCAAATCTGGGTAGGCGATATTATTGGAGCTTCCTCGCAATCAATCACACAGCTTCTGAAGCTGCAACTTGTGAATTTCAACTCGATAATATTTTGGTCAATCATTTCCAACTTGAAAAACTTGTTAAAGCGACAAATTTCTCAATCTCAGCCTTAAGAACTGAACTCAGTCGATTCGACCAACCGAGAGCATTGATAGTGACCAAATGTGATCCCCTTGAGAGGTTAATCATTACAGGAAGCTCAAAGAAGCTTAAAAATTGTGGGTATTGGAATGTCCAAAGCTGGTTGAGATTAAAGCCTCGTCGCTGTTCACTGTTCTCTTCGCATGGACTCACTCGGTCACAGCTTTGCTGGCGCTCATCCATCGCCCTTAAGACCTCTGACGCCAGGCCATGACCTTCGACAACACGTTCGTGATGGTTGCAGTCACCGGAATCATCTCCGGCCATTTCGGCCAAGACCCCTATTTTCGTTCTGGTTTTGACGCTTCAAGAAGCCATTTTTATCGGGCATCAACTTCGCTCAGGCATCCCCAAAGCTTTATAGACCCATCGCGCACCCGGGCGATAACAAAACGATCCCAAGCTTTCCCTGCAACCACCGTCAATCCAAGGGCTCAGATCGTTTCCTCGACTTTGTGCCCTTTGGGTGACCTCCATTAGTGGAGGTTGAAACTTGCATTTGAGGCGCGAGACCTCACATCCGATGTCATGCGACTCAGAGCTAAGGTTGTACGACTCACATCTGAGGCCGGATGACCAAGATCTGAGCTCGAGCATCCATTAATGGAGTTTGCAAGGAATCAAGAAGAAAAAAATATGGAGGTGATGAAGGGTGATGAAGGGTGATGAAAAATCCTCATAAGCGGACTACATAGATTTACAATTGATGTGGAAATGCCACATTAGAAGATTAATAGTAATTTTGGACAGAGGGTTAATCAGATAAATTTGTGATTAAAGTGAAAGTTAGATATTTTTTAAGATAAAAAAGGTTCGGGATAAAATCAAAACTAAAGTAAAGTTTGTGGTTTTTTCAGGAATTGGGCCAAAAACAATATAGAAACAAGATTGTATAAGGTGTGATAGTACTATCCTCAGTGATAAATTAAGCTTTTCACAAAGTGTAGAAGGTAAGATGTCACCATTCTCTCAAATTACATTGGTAAATGAAATATTCGTTAAAATGTAGATAAATTAGTGTACAAAACAAATTGGATAAGTTAAGAAGAAAATGTAAGTTAGAGAAGTTACAGTGGAGGATAAATTGGCAATTATGTGAGAAGTCGTTCCTTGAATCTCTTCACTTATAAGCAGGATAGATAATGGATCGCACATATTACAATTTTCATGTCGAAAATTGTAATGTCCCACGCTAGATTCAGGGTGTATTTGTTCCGCGAAAAATGAATGATTTAGAAAACATTTTCCCAAAAATAATCTCTTGCGTCACTAATAAAAATGAATAAAAGAAAAACATTTTTATAGTCTGAATTTTAAGTGAAAATGAAAGCAGTGTCTATACTCAGGCAAGTTTTCAAGGAAAACCCAGCCCACTCTGGTGGACGGGGTCGTAATTGATGACCCGGTCTTCCAATGTGCTCACTGACTTGGCCGCCGCGGAGGCATCGGCATCAGCGAAAGTAGGATTATAAAACCGGTGATAGGAGAGCCAGAGGAAAGCACAGATTGGAGAAACATAAAAGATGAAAGCGGCGGTGTTGTGTTTCCTTCCGTTGGCCTTGGTCTTGGCCACTTTTGCCGAGAAGGGCAACTGCAACCGAACGTGCGGCAACCTGAACGTGCCTTTCCCATTCGGGCTCAGCGAAAGTTGCGCGTGGAACCCCAAACTCGCCCTCAAATGCGACCCCACATCCGGGGAACTGATCCTCGGCAACATTCCGGTGTACAACATATCTGTGGAGGACGGGACGATGACCATTGGCCATTACATAGCATACGACTGTCGTGACGAGAGTGGCGGTCGCCTCAATGGTTCTCGCCCTAAACCATGGTTCAGATTGGGCAAAGACGGGCACTATACAGTCTCGGACACCCGGAACAAGTTCACTGTCTTTGGTTGCGACACATGGGCTCTTTTCTTAGACGCTACCAAGAAATCCGGGAGTGGATGCCTCTCCTATTGCCGCGAGGACGTCGACTTCACAGCCGAGAGTGCTTGCTCCGGCCTCGGGTGCTGTCAGACGTCGATCCCCAAGAGCCTGAGGAGCCTTCGTATAAATATGAGCAGCTCAACGAATTACTCCGAAGTTCGGCACTTCAGCTCTTGTGGATCGGCATTCGTGGTGGACCAGGAGACGTTTAATGTCTCCGATTACAAGCTCCCTGTCCCGGATGATTTGCAACTCAAAAATTACTTGCCACGCAAAAATTACTCACAGGTTGTCCTGGATTGGGTAGTTGAACGGAATTTGACCTGTGAGGTAGCGCAATCGAACCGATCGGGCTATTCCTGCGGCGCCAACAGTAACTGCTCTGACTTCCAAAAGGGAATGGTTATCGTTGCTTCTGAAAGCCTGGGTACACGGGAATCCTATGCCCCCGCTGTCCCCAAACTCCGCAGGATGTGAAGGTATTCTTCTGTTCTCTTTGCGAGCCAAAATTTTTTTGTTTGAATTGGGCCAGAATTTCCGTGATCCAGCCTCCTCCAGCCAGCTCTCCATTGAGTTGAGTTAGATGCTTCAATACAACCCAGACGTTATTTTTAAGAAGCGCAATAACACATGAACGTACACTTACAGTTTCACCTTTGATTCTGTTTGACATAGATATCAACGAATTCAACGATCCAGGGAGATATCCATGTCATGGGAATTGCAAGAACACAGCTGGGAACTACACATGCGACTGCCCGTTTGGCAGGGAGGGTGATGGCAAAGTTAGTTGTCAAATCTCTCATCATGTCATAATCGCTGCAGGTAACCCTAGTTCCCTTGTGATGGTCACTCAACAATCTAAGCTGCTCTTGCTCTAGACTACGAGTCCCCTTGCAATTGATCCAACTTATATTTTTATGTTCTCAAATTGTTCTCACTCTACATTCAACTCGATCACCAGTCAATGATATGGTTGTAAGTGGGCTCCGACTCATTTATGCTTAATGCCTCGAACACACGTTTTAGCATCCGAAGCCTTAACTTTAACGACCTTATCAACTCCTCAATGTGCTTTCATCAAAGAAATCCCCACGCGCCTTGAGAAGTAGGGGCAATTTTCTTAGAACTAGACTCTTCAATGACAGCCTATCATTTTTTGGCGTAGCATCATGATGCTTCCTTTCATATTGACACACCCCGATCACCAATTTCGACTAGTTACAGTTCCCCTAATACAAACCCGACGCACCATTCAATAATACCCCACAAGCAACCCTTGGCTAATATAATTCCCCAAATAATTTCATAAGAACATTACGAATCATGACACAGATGTAGACAAAGTGGCGGGCACCAAATAGATTTCTATTACTCAAAATGCTTTCACAAAGCTAGCAATTTAGAGTCTACAAACTCGCACGCCTACGAGTATAAGCCTATTCACTTAGCTTCAAGAAACACCCACTCTAGTATTATAGGTCGATGCTTGAGATTGAGACTGTGTGGCAACTTAGGCTTCATTTAGTTCATTGGATTGCCTAAACTGAGCCTTTTTCCCAAGGAACAAATGCTCACTCCTATTGCTCAAATGAGGAGAGCACTCCTAGTTAAATGAGGATTTTCAATTACTATCTTTTCAACTGCCATCTATCCTATTAAATACAAGAAATATCTTAAGTAGACATTTCCCGTACCGTCCTTGAGAGTATTCTAGAATCCTTATGAAAATCTTAGAGGCCAAGACACTTCAAGTCTTGCTGATCTCTTTGGCCTCTCGGGTCTTGAAAACTCCGGTCCGTGACAATAGTCTCTCAAAGTTCTTCCTCTAAAAGTGCCGCTTCTCCTCTGGGGTGTTTCTTAGGATCTTTGGGGAAAGAGTACTCAATCACTTGATAATTATCACATAAAAAAAAATTGAAATTTTTTGTATTGCGATATTTTGAATAGAAACTACGAAAATTTGTATGGTGTTACGATCTGTTATGACCGGAGATTCCGTTTCCCTGCCCCTCCTCCTTTTTGGCTTTTTCTGTTCCTTTTCTTTCTCAGTTTTCACCGAGAGAGACACACGGCCACACCCTGTTTTCCTTTCTTTGGTCGTCTGTCGACTGTACCCACCACACTTCTTTTTTCTTTCAATACACCCTGACCACTTTTGGCTAAAAGGATTAAAGGTGCAACCGTTATATTGAACTCCCAACTTTACCCATATGACCAATGATACATAAATGACTTCAGTCGGGTTGAAAACACAAAACTCAACCCTCTGATGCAAGGACCTCTGTACAGAGATACGCGGGGAGAGAAGGGGAAAAAGGGGGTGGGGTTGGCGGCTTTGAGCGGTGACTCTCGTCTTGGCTTGTGGTGGCTTCGACGGGCAATATGAGAAATGGCTCTTAGCGCACGCGTATGTAAATTTTCGGAAAATATGAGTTTGTTTCGGTAAAGTTGGGGCATTTTTTTATGGTGTAGCTTAATTCGGATGCTCCATTTGGTGGCCGATGTGTCATGTATTTAAGCCGATAAATGTAAGAACAAATGTTAGTTCTAAAATTTACAAGGTCTAAATTCAATACTTGTCAAGGTAAATCAATCATTCGGGAGAGAAACTGATCCATCCATTTTTTAATTTTGTGTGGCAGTCATTGTAGCAGTAACGTTGGGCATAGTTGTTAGTGGCCTGGTCTTGCTCATATGCAAGAGGAGGGCTAAAGAGAGATACTTTAGGCAAAATGGAGGAGAGATCTTGAAGAACCAGAGAGTGAAAATCTTCGATGAGGCAAAGTTGGCTAAAGCCATCAACAACTATGATGCTAGCAACAAGCTCGGTGAGGGTGGTTTTGCTTCAGTTTACAGAGGAAGAATCGATAGCGACGTTTTAGTCGCAATCAAGAAGCCTAAAGATGTCCTTGTCAAGAAGCCAAAGGACATGAACAAAGACAGCTCTCTGAGCACTCATGCTGAATTCCTGCACGAAATCCACGTCATTTCCCAGGTGAATCACAGGAACTTGGTCAAGCTCCTGGGCATATGTTTGGAGACAAAAGTGCCATTGTTGGTCTATGAATACATCTCCAATGGGACTCTCTATCACCACATTCATGACAAGAGATCAACGGTCTTGCACTCGTGGAAGAATTGCCTTAGGATTGCCTTGGAAGCTGCCTCGGGCCTTGAGTACTTGCATTCCCTGGCCGACCCACCAATCATTCACGGCGATGTTAAGTCTCTGAATATACTTTTGGATGAGAAATACTCTGTTAAAATATCCGATTTCGGAGCCTCGGTTTTGATTTCACCCGGAAAGACTCATACAACCGAAAGAATACAAGGCACAATAGGCTATCTCGACCCTGAGTATCTCACCAATGGGGAATTAACCACAAAGAGCGATGTCTATAGTTTCGGGGTCGTCCTTGTGGAGCTCCTTATCGGAGAGACACCGACTCAGCATGCAAAATCTAGGGAAAAAATCAACATTATCCGATCTTTCATCTCTGCTGTGGAGAACCGAACGCTCCTCCAGAGGATAAATTTTGAGGCATCCGATGAAGCTGAAGTGCGGGAGATCGAGGCAGTCGGTTCGCTTGCTAGAAGGTGCTTGAATTATAATGGCGTGAGTAGGCCAACAATGTGGGAAGTGGCCGAGCAACTAGCCAGGATCAACAAGAAATTGTGGGCGGATCAACGGAACAACGAGGAGACTCAAAGTCTACTCGACGAGACAAGACGTGATTCTCTCTGGACCGCAGCCAGTGCAATGAACGAACCGGAGTCAACTGATCTTTTGGTATTCGACATTGAAGCGGACACAACCACTTCTAGCGTCTGATTCATGGTTTCTAGCGTGGGGATATGTACAAGAAACAAAACCAATGGTCGTATGTTCGTCCTTGATCTTTTGATTAAGTTCCCGATTAATTAGCTATTTAAAAGCTTTTATAAGGGGTGATTCTATTTTAAATTAAGTACGGGGATTATGCATGATTGTACTCACTTCTGTTCTAGCTATAGATTGCAAAGCTATGAGGAATAGCCATTTTATTTAATGAATGAAAAATTATGGAAGACTGGTTGAATATCTCTTTGAAAAATTTAACAGGAAATTACTCTTTCGAATTTTAGTTTCACATATTGTAATATTCAAATCGTTTTGACCAAGTCCAAAAGGGCCGGTGGGACCCACTTTTGATTTATTTTTTTTAAAAGAAGAAAAAGGAAATAAAAGGCTGAAAAGTCAAAAGAAGGAGGAAAAAAAATAAAAATAATAAGGGTGTTCAGCTCATTGGTCGAACCAGTTCGGGAAGAAAGAAGAAAAAGAAGAAGAAAGAGGAAAAAGGAAAGGAGAAGAAGGGGAAGGGGTTTGCATGTACAAGCTATGGACATCTCGCCGAGCCAACTCGATTCAGTAATGCAACTCGCTCTTCTCATTCATTCAATTGGAGTAGTTTCAATTTTAGGGCTTGGAATTTAAAATTATGTGAGATTCGAGCCGCGAAGTCCTTTTTCAGTCGTTAAGCCACGCATGTGTGTGTGCGTGTGTGTGTGTGTGCGCGTGTGTGAAGTTTAGGGTGTCTTAGACTCATAGGATTTTATAGAACTTGATGAGCTTACGGTTTGCTTGAAGCAAAATTTCGAAATTTCCTGCGCGTGATAAACAGTGCATGTCTAGCAATTTCGGGGCCATATTTTGTTGGTTTTTTACTTAATTTTGGAATGTCAAGTTGAAATCCTTATAGTATGTTGAAAAAACTTTCTATTGACTGTGAGAACATTTGGAACAGGGTTCGATAGAAAGAGTTATAGCTTAACCAAATTTTGCGCTCAAGTTTTGTATTGCGAACGGCTTGAATAATTGCTTTAGATATGAGATTTATTAGCACGTATGTGTCGTTTTATACATAGTTTAGTCGAGCCATTAGTTGAGATAGCATTTTACTTGATTTTGATGATATTTCTCGCTTATATGATAGGAGTGCGAGTTCGTTGATTTGTTTGGTTTAGGACATATTCAAGTAAGTGGTGTTATCTCCTCTATAGATTTTTCAACTCATGTCTTGAAAGAGATAAAGCTTTGAGTATCGTACGAGTAATTAAAGCATGTCCATTGTATAAAAGTTTGGATTGGGCAATTACAACCTTTTAATTTGAGAACAGTTTTGTAAAAAGTATTATGAAATGATACATATGTATAGCTTTGTGAATTGGTTTATGGAATAAGTTATAAAATAATATTGAGAAATGTTTTATGAAAAATGTCACAAAAAGTTATAGAAATTGATTTGTGAATTTGGTTTATGAAATGATATGAGAAATGCTTTACGAAAAAGTACTTATATAGGAAGAACTAAGTTACAAAAGGTTATATGATTTTTATGAAATGCATTGTGGATTATGAGATTGATTATGAATTGAATTTCTGAATATTAGAGGATGTGGGTTTAGTGCTCAATATCGTTGTAGGCCCATTGAAGGGCTTGTAGGTATACATACTAGATTTAGGGTATCTTTCTGGATCGAGCCACCAGTTCTACAGGTGGAGACCTTGTCAAGGGAAGAACCTTAATCATCTTGGCTTGATATAGACATTGATGAGTGCACGGATCCATGACAATATCCATGTCATGGGAATTGCAAGAATGAGCCTAGCGGCTACACATACGACTGCCCATTTGGCATGACTGGGGATGGCAAAATTGGTTGCCAAACTTCTCGTCTTGTCATGATTGCTGCAGGTAATTCTACTTCCCTTGCGGAGGTCGCTCTCAACAATGTAAGCTATTCTTGCTTTAGCCTACGAAGTGGCTTGTGTTGAGATGTTCTGAAATTGTATTTGATTCTACTTTGGAAAAAAAAAGGCGAGTCTCGCCTGTTGATCGTAAAGGCCATAAATTTTTGTGTCTTAGGATATTTTGTATAGGAATTACAAAAACTGTGAGGAGTCGTGAACCATTAAAATCCGAAAATCTATGCCAGGTAACCCAGAACTGGCCCTCATCTGAGGTTTATATATATTCTCCTATTCACCGAGAGACCCACACGGTCTGATTTTATTTCTTTTGATGGTATATTCACTGCACACGCCACACTTTTTGCTTTTACTTCAAAAACACCCTGATTAAAGGCTAGAAGGTCCAACCTCTATCTATATGATTGTGGCTTTGACGGACATTTAGGATATGAATGATATTATTTTATTTTTCTATTTTTTTCTATTTCCGGGAACAGGTATAGAACAAAAATTCATTTAATAATGCAATTTCATTTTTCTATTTCCGGAACAAAATTTTAGCCTATAAATAGTTTTGGAACAAAAATGAAAAGTGGAAATTTTCTACTTTTTTTTTCTAGAACAGAAATAAAAATAAAAAATCTTCACATCACCCACTCTTATTACCCATCACCCAGGTGGAGATATTTAAGAAGGCTTATCAAACGATTTTTTGTTTTGGGAACATAAATTTTGTGTCATCATCAAATGTGTATCTTCGCTCAAAATTCATCTAGGAAATAAAATTAGAAAATTGTATTTTTTTAGTTAGAAATTATTCTCAGAAACAACATGGTTATCATTCGCACAGTTAATGGCCAATGGCTAAGGTGAAGATTGGTGACATTACAAGGAATTTGATTGGTGCATACGCGCGCATGTGCGCATATGATTTTGTGGAAAATGTAAGTCTATTTCAGCAAGTTGGGGCATTTTTGTGGTTTAGCTTTATCTGGATTCTCCATTTGGTTAAGGGGGTCAAGTTAAAGATTAAATTTTAGTTCTTAAATCTAGAAGGTCTGTCACGCCCCGATCCTCATCACGTGCCTATCCTTCAACTTTGGTCGATTTTAAAATGCGATATCCCAGAATTACGTATTGCCGACCCTTTCCTTTTTAATAGCACATGCGGAAGCAGTTATAAAAATTCCCAGACAATAAAGCAATGGGATATAAAAGTAGGATTAGAAACTTGAACCTGAAAACCAACACTATTATGTACATATATAACAACTCAGTCATACATATACATATACAAGCCAAGTTAAAAAGGTCAGTTTCTATTCAAATAGGTTCTACAGCAAAAGTCATCAGATAGGAGTGGAGTCTCAATTCTCATCAGGATCCTACTCTGGATTATCCTCGGGGTTCTCCTCCAGATACTCCTCTTCGGTTCTTTCTCCTCAGGCTCCTCATCAGGGTCCTGAATTGTTGTCCCACAACCGGGATGAGATTACGTCTCAGCAAGTTCTACCCCCTAAAACCCGATTAGTAAACCAATACACCTTAGGGCTGCCTATGCACAACACAAGTCAGATGACTTACCTTGGCCTCAGTCCCAACCTGCAAATTAGTATAGTTCAATAGGCACCCAAACAATCACAAAAGATCGAAACATCGATCAAATCGACTTAGTCGATTACATGTCAATCGAACCTTCATCGGTTATTTCCATTCAATCAATCAATTCACAACATAGATCAAAACAATGATCAAATCGACCTAGTCGATTTCATGCCAGTCGGACCAACTCTAGGTCATTCCCAAACATCAATCACATGTACTCTCTCGGGCGTCTTTTTTGCCAACTGCCATACCATCACCAATCACGTGCATTCTTTAAAGCGCTGTTTTCGCCAATGATATCCCAATCACCGAATCACGTATCATTTCTAGGGCGTCATTTTCGCCAATGATTACCGATCACCGACACCATGCGTTTTTTTAAGGCGCCGTTTTCACAAGTGATATCCTCGATCACCGAACCACGTGTCCTTTCTAGGGCGTTGTTTTCGCCAAGGTGACATTGATAATAGATAACATCGTGGATTCTTTAAGCGTCGTTTTCACCAGTGACATTTCCTTAATCACTTAACCACGTTTTGTCTATAAGTCATTCACGTGCGTTCTTTAAAGCGCCGTTTTCATCAGTGATACTTTCAATCACCGAACCACGTATGTCCAAAAAATATCGTACCCGATTGGTCTCAGCCAATAAAATTCTCAATTAGCTCTCACCATTCTCCCTCTATATAGCCCATCAGCATATAACTGACGCTATATACTCATACTCGACCATCTATCAATCAATTATTCAATTCCACTCAATTTCAACCAATTAAGGAACAATTCCTCAAATTGCACAATCAATTCCATTCAGCACAATGCGGAGCTCAAATAAATAAACGGACTGCACCACGACAATCAGCACGAAATTCCGATCACCGGCCATCTCGGTTGAATTTCCGGAAAATAAATAATTAAATAATTAATTTCAAAATTTAAATAAATAAATACAATAATTCCAACAACATAAAACTCAATTAAATAAACAAACTGCACCACGATCATCAGCATAAAATCCCGGTCACCGGCCATTCCGGTTGAATTTCCGGAAAATTAAATAATTAAATAATTAATTTCGAAAATTAATATTTAATTACTAAAAATTCCATTTAGGCTCGAAATGCCTAATTGAAGCCCGATAAGGGTCGGGAAAATCCCTAGAAGCATTCAATAAATACTATAGGCAATTCTCTAGTTAAGTACACTAGCTATCTAATTAATATGCAATACAATTAACTAATAATCACTAATCCATTCTAATCTAACCACCTACTTACACTTAATTAACACTAATCAACCTTTAAGTATAATTAGAAAACTAAGAAGGCATTAGTGAGCAAAACTCACTTGTGCATAGCGAAGACCCTAACACCACGACGGCGACGCGACGGCGGCCGAAATCCAAATTTTCGGCGGCGTCGGCGGATACTTGGGCTGGGCCCAAAAGCCTTGCAAGCCCACAGAAATTCAATGGGCTTAGTCTGGGCTTCAAGTGAACTGGATTAAGGCTGATAATGGGCTGAACTAAACTGAACTGGGCCTGTCTTCGCGGGCTTGGGCTGCTGAGCTTGGGAAAATAACGAACTGGGCTGAGCTTGATGGAGGTGCTGGGCCAAAACCTGAGCTGGATGGGCTGAAGCTTGCTGGGCTGAAGAGGCCGAACAAGTTGTGAGATGGGCTGGTCAAAGAGCTGGCGTCGTTGGCTTGAAGAAGACGGACCGTGATGATGGGCTGACCAAATTGCTGAAGTTGCTGGCCTCAATCGGTGGCGTGGAGTTGGTTGGGTAAACCGAAGCAGCAACTATGGAAGAGGGTCGGTGGCGCTGGCAGCTGCTCGGTTGCTTCGTGGCCGCGTGCTGCTGGAGACGAAGGCATAGAGAGAAAACTTGGTGGAGTTTCGAAGGTCAACACCAGCTTCGCTGGTTGACCGAGCTGGAGGAATCAATTCGGTGGGGGAAGCTGGCGTGGCTGCAGTGGAAAAAACCGTGGAGATGGGAGTCGGGAGCTTCTGCGGAGACGCGTGGAGATGGGGCGGCCTGCTGGCGTCCACGAACTTGCTGGCAGCAAGGGTGTCAACGCGGCTGGCTTTCGGCGAGGGAGGTTGACTGGTGAAGTTGCAAGTCCGGTCGCTGCTGGACGTGTGGCTGCGGCAGCGAGAGATGAAAGTGGAGCAGGCGGTCGGTGGCGTCGTGGACGACCGCACGTGGAGATCGCGGTCAACAATGGCAAGAGGGAGCAGCTTCGGTTGACTGGCTTCGTGCGGCAAAGGAGAGGAGACACAAAGAAGTGGAGCAGTGGCGGGCTGGCAGCTTGCAGGGAATTGAGGCAGGAATTTCGGTGGTTTTGCCAGGAAGAAAATACGAAAGAAGAAGGGCAGAATAGCTATAGTCTTCGGTGGGGGCAGGGTTCGTGCGGTGGAGAAGGGAGGTCGGCGAGACTTGCTGCTGAAGCCGAAGAAAAGGAACAAAAAGTCATTACCCTTATCCCTTTAATTGAATGTTTGGTCTCCCTTGAGCCTACAAAAATATCTCAATTTTCCCCATAATTCTTCCTTGGATTAATATCCACAAATAATCCAACTTAAAACCAAATATTGCACCCCCTCCTTGAAGCTCCGAATTTCACTAACTTTCCTCTCCAATTTCTTCGACAAATTTCCAGATCGACATCCAATTTGAATGAAGACAAAGCCCATAGAATTTCTACAAGTGCTTTCCTCGTCAAATAAACTTGGCTTGCAGTTCAAAATTTCCTTCAAACGAGCTAAATCAATTTCCGCTATTTTTCCGCGATGTCCGAATCCATTTTCCGTAAAAATCTCGAGTCTCTGAAAATCTTCCGAGACGAGTCGACGTTCCTAGAATTTATTGTGACATGACAGAATCTTCATTTCTGAAATCGGGCTTGAATTCACGGTTAATTTTTTATTGACGCATTTTTAGTGTAACCTAGACTATCGGGTAATTTTCAGAAAATTTTAGTGCAAATGACCCATGGTTGATTTTTTTCGAGCCACTATGAACCCACTCAACTCATTGGTGACTCTCGGTTGTCGTGAAAATCTTGAGAATTCAAATACAAACACAGGATACCAAAACAATAAGAAAATCGGTCCTAGTGCTAGTCGATGAGAAATTTTCAATTTAGTGGTGTCACCCACGATTAATGTGTCTCTCGTTGAACCGGCCTATATTTGATTTCAAATAGATTTTATACTGTGCCGCAATGGTCTCTGAAGATAGACACAGTCGAGAAGCCGATTCCTAGTCGAATTCTCAAGTCTATTTGCCTTAAAATCCTTATTGGTTTCCCCAGATAATCTAGTTATCTCGAGAGTGATCAACTCTGAGAATAGCCCTATAGGCGCATCAATGAAATGCCCAATTTATTCAGTAGAAAACATAGTTGAAAATTTGGGATATCACAAGGTCCAAATTCAATATGTATAAAGTAAATAAATTTTTGGGGAGACTAATCCATTCATTACTCAAATTTGTGTGGCGGTCATTGTAGCGGCAACCTTATGCATAGTTGTTAGTGGCCTAGTCTTGTTCATATGCAGGGTAGAGCTAAAGAGAGATATTTTAGGCAAAATGGGGAGAGATCTTGAAGCACCAGAGAGTGAAAATCTTCACTATCAATTGGCTAAAGCCACCAACAATTATGATGCTAGCAAAAGGTCGGTGAGGGTGGTTTTGCTTCAATTTGCAAAGGCAAAATTGATGGCCGCATTCTAGTCGTGGTCAAGAAGCCTAGAGTTGTCCCTATCAAGAAGCCTAAAAAAATATCAATGACATATCTTTGAGTACTCACGATGAATTCTTGCACGAAATCAACATTATTTCACAGGTGAATCACAAGAATTTGGTCAAGTTGCTAGGGCATATGTTTAGAGATGAAATTGCCATTGTTGGTCTATGAATTTATCTCAAATGGGACTCTCTATCACCACCTTCATGACAAGAGATCGATTGTCTTGCGGTCATGGAAGAATCGCCATAGGATTGCCTTGGAAGCTGCCTTCGCCCTTGAGCACTTGCATTCTTGCGCCGACCATCCGGTCATTCATAGTGATGTCAAGTCTCTAAATATACTTTCGGATGAGAAGTACACAGAAAAAAATGTCTAATTTTGGAGCCTCAATTTTGATTTCACCTGGGACTTATATAGCCAAAAGAATACAAGACACAATAGGTTACTTCAACCCTAAGTATCTTGGTGAATTAACCATGAAGAGTGACGTTTATAGCTTCAGGGTCATCCTTGCGAAGCTCCTCACTAGAGAGACACCGTACAACAGGCGAATTCCAGGGAAAAATCAACATCATCCAATCCTTCATTTCTACCATAGAAAACAGACACTCCGTATAATAAATTTCGAGGCATCCAATGACGTTGAACTGCAGGAGATCGAAGTGGTCGGTTCGCTTGCTAGAAGTTGCTTGAATTATAATGGCCTGAGTAGACCAACGATGAGGGAAGTGGCCAAGCAACTGGTGGATCAACAATAACTTTTGATCATCGGAACCAAAGATGATTTTTCTTGGATGAGACGATGTGATTCTCTCTGGACTTCAGTCAGTGAGATGAACAAACCGGAGTCGACTGATCTTTTGGTATTTGACAACGAAGCAAACAGGTACTCCCAGCATCTAATTCATGGTGTCTAGCGTGCGGCTATGCACAAGAAACAAGTCCAATGGTCGTATGTTTATCCAGATCTTTTTATTAAGGTTCTGTTTTTTTCTTACAGCTGATTAATTTGCGATTTTGAAGTTATAATGAGGGAAGATTCTACGGAAAGACACCGTAGAATATCTATTCGAACAATTCCATGGGAAATTACATTTTAGAATTAAAGTTTCACATAGACCTTCTTTCCCAAAATAAAGCACGAACTCTGTCATTACATCGGACTTTTTTTGACTTTTTTGTCTTCATAGAAAGCAAGAGCTGCAGGAGTACGAGAATGATAGACTATACTCACAAAATAAAATATCCGCTTTTGAGAATTTCCACCCGGACCAATTGCACGATATCGTTACAACTTTTCGAGGTCGTTTGAGACCATGACAAGAAATACACACAAAGATTCTCACTATATATGTAATACAATCTCATTCCTTGGGAATATATCTTTAATTATATGGATTGCAAAAAGTTTCGGTCATAAAATAAAGAATACTTCTTACCTGTGGCAGTGGAGACGGATGTCTGGTGGCGACTGGTGGCAACCGGTGATAGTGACTGAGGGCGGCAACGGGCAGTGAGCAGTGGTGGCGGCAATAGTCATTGAGTTGAGTGTTCGATAGTTTTGCGGGGTTACGATAAGAATGTGAAACAGGAATCTAAATACTAGCAATCGCTAGGTAAATCCAATTCCACACTTTCTGAGAAACCTATTCCATATGAAATCTAAGGCTATATTTAACCATCGTATTTCTCTATTTTTTTTCTTTTGTTCTTCGAAAAAAAGAAAGACTCTTATTTTGTAACGTTAATTAATTTTTTTATTCTCTAGAACAGATTAATAGTCATGAAATAGATTTGGAACAATAACAAAAAGTAGAAAAAAAAACTATTTTTTTGTTCCTAAAAATAAAAAGAGAAATAAGGTCATCTTAGAAAAACAAGCTCAACGTAATCTATTACTCATCTTTACACAATCAACACAAGGTCTGGTCTCATGACTCGATTTGACTCTGCTTTTGGAATAAAATAATAAAATTCGAAATTCAGGAAAAAAAGAAATAGAAATTAGTAGTTTTACTAGATTTTAATGTTAATTCTAGTTTATAATTAGTTGCGCATAAAAAAGGTGAAAATCTTTTTGATAAAATTGGATTCAAAATTGAATAACATTTTTTAATACTATTTTCTTTTAGAGATGATGTTAGTTTGCAAAAACTTCACAACTCATGTCATATTCCCTTAGGATTCTATTGGAGACATCCTTTAAGATCATTCACAATTCCATTTTAATAGAAAATTAGATAGCTTTGAGCGGATTTTTCGCATTACCATTTGTCTTGTGTTCATAGCAGTCGAATAAGATTGTGCTCCATGGATTCCCAATGTCATTTGCTTTAAGGTTTGATGAGTTTGTGCAAATAAGCACCCCAAAGATTGCCTCCATGCTCAATTATTCCATCATTGCCCATTCTACAAGCAACATTTGTTCTTCTTCTTGCAGCTAAAAAAGCTCAAAAGGCCTATGCACTGTTTATTTTCACATGCGTTCCATTGGAATGTTCATTTTAAGTTATGACTATTGCCATTATGAGTAAGTCCATTGCTGCCGCCTATCACATTACCGGTGGGAGTAAACCTTACCCTATTAGGCCAACTACTGGGGTGATGAGCCCAATTCCACATTCATTTCTCTCCAAACATGAAAATTGTAGGAATTGGGATTCCATTCCAGGAGGAATCTAGTTCCGCACTGAACCAAACAAAACTAGTTTAGCCAGATTTTTGATAAACTCATCCAATTATAGATTTGAGTTATCCAAACACTCAAATCTGCAAGCCTCGCGTGGAACCTTCTAGATCTACTGTAGTGGCTCAAATCTCTTGATCGATAATAGACTAAACCTTTAAATAAAGATGTTCACGTAGTTAATTCCTCTCCATTGTTTACTAGCATCACTTAGATTAGATGTACTCCATGGTCATCCTCCTTAACTTCTGTGTGAATCACCATAGCTCAATTGATGACCCTCAACATGGTTGTGAGATATTATAGGATCGCTACCATTTATTCTAAAACCTCAAGCTTTTAGAATTGTGGTCAATTCTTCTATATCGGCATCATGTAAGCTATATATAATTGTGGTCATTGACAAACTTTTTTCCCATTTACAACTTGTTGATAGCATAATTGCTTAACACCGAGCTCCGTATTTGCACCATGTCGATTGAAAAGACTTAGTCACTTTTAGGTGTCAACAAGGTGAGAAAAAGATTGCAGTGCTTAATGGATCTTTGAAGTTGTGGAGGTAGTCGTAGAATTCGTCAACCCGCAGATCTGTGGGCTCGGGCGATGCTAGCAACCGCGTGGGGTCGCAGTGGAATCCGACCGTGTCTTCAAGCGTGCAAAGGTGAGGAGCGATCAACAGGTTGAAGATGACGAATAGTGGGACGTTCCAAAGGTTGAAGACATCCGTGAAAAGAAGCAAAGAAGAGAAAAAGAAAAAGAAAAAGAAAAGATAAGAAAGATAACCAAAAAAATAAAGGAAAAGGAAGAATTAGAAAAATCATTAGAAAAATAAAGTCATTTCATCCACATCGCGCTGTCACCATTACACATAAGATGGTCGGCAGTAACTAGACCACTATCTCAAACAAAAACACGAGACTTGGCTAAAGGAACTTCATTGCATTTTTCCTCTAAAGTTTAGGACTACATTAGTTCAATTGAATTGTTTATAATTAAAATTAAATTCATACAATAAGTTTAGAACTAATCGTACAATTATATGTCTTAAAATATATTTAGTGAGTATGGAATATTGGAGTAGTAATATTTCATAATTATGTTACACAGATCATCCGATAGACTTCTTTTCAATTATAAAATTTACATTCCTATTACAAGGAGAACAGTGGGAATCCCTCCTCCCTGCAATAGTCTGTGCAATATTTATTCATTAAAATTTCCTGAAGGTCAAAAGAGGAAAAAGAGAAGTATACATATAGAAAGACATTACGATCAAGACGGTGGAGCGGAAGAGGTATTGGGTAAACTTTGTACAAGAACGCTCATGTGTACGTGTCGTTGACTGGCTCTAATGTGAAGAGTTACTTGGCTGCAGCTCAAGCATCGGCATCAACGAAACTAGATTTGCCAAAAACCGGTAAGAGGAGAGCAAGAGGAAGCCCAGATTGGAGAAAAAGATGCGATGAATGCTGACTGACTAGGCTGCTGCTGAGGCATTGCATCAACGAAATTATGTATACAAAAACCGGCAAGAGGAGAGCCAGTAGAAGAGCAGATTGAGAAAAAGGATAAGATGAAGGCCGATGCGTTGTGTTTTCTTCCAATGGCCTTGGCCACTACTGCCAGGAAGGACAGCTGCAACCGAATGTGCGGCAACATGAGCGCGCCTTTCCCATCCTGGCTGGAGGAGATTTGCGCATGGAGCTCCAGCCTGGTCCTCAATTTGCAACCACACTCTGGATTACCCGAAGCTGACCCTTTTCAGCGACATTCCTATGTCCGACATATCCTTGGAAAAGGGGACGATGACCGTTGGCAAGTACAGAGCTTTTGAATGTTATGACAAGAGTGGCTGTCTGCTTGATGACTCTTTACTCGTATGGGTCGATCACAGTGGGCAAAGACAGGCACTATACATTCTCGGACACCTAGAACAAGCTTGTGGCCTTCGGTTGGGACACCTTAGCTCTTATCTCGAACACGATCAGGACTTCTGGGGATGGATGCTTTTCCCATTGCAGCGGACAGCGACTTCATGCCTGAGGGCACTTGCTCCAGCTTAGGGTGCTGTCAGGCATCGATCCTAATGGCCTCAGAAGCCTTATTATAGGCATGGACAGCTTAACGAATTACACGCCAGTTTACAACTTCAGCTCTTGTGGATCAGCGTTCCTCAGGGACCAGGAGTCGTTTAATGTCTCGCATTTTGCATAGACAATGACTTAAAGGTTGTGCTGAATTGGGTAGTTCAACGGGATTTGACCTGCAAGGAAGTGAAATCGAACCAATCGAGCTATGCCTGCGGCACAACAAATCTGCTCCGACTTCAAGAACGGGCAGGGTTATCGTTGCTTCTGTGAGGCTGCATACATGGGAATCCATATGCCTCCCCGCTGTCTCCAGGATGTCTAGGTTTTTTTCTTTTTCTTTTTTTTGATGCCGAGGATCTAGCCTAGCTCACCTTATGGGAGTATAGCACCGACTATATCTTGAGGGAGATTGGCTCAGCAATCTACCATCAAGACCCCCCAACTTAAATCACGGAACTACTCTGAGAGTTGTGAACGACTCGGGAAGTTGAACCCATGACCTGATGGCCAAATCAAGGGGTATGCCTCAACCAGCGCAACCATGCATGGGTGGGTATGTCTAGGTATTGTTTTGTTCTCTTTCCGAGTAAAAACGTATACATTTGGATCGGGCCACAATTTCCACGATCCAACTTTCTCAAACCATTTTTTCATTGAGTTTGAGTTAGATGCCTCAATCCGACCAGCATGCAATCTTAGGAAGCAAAAAGGACGTGAACGTACATTTACAGTTCACCATCGATTCTGCTTGATTAGACATTGATAAGTGCAAGGATCCAAGATGTTATCCATGTCAAGGAAATTGCAAGACTAAGCCCGGGAACTACACATGCAGCTGTCCATTCGGCATGACTGGTGATGGCAAAGTCGATTGCCAACTTTCTCGTCTTACCATAATAGCTGCAGGTACTTTTATTCCCTTGTAATGCCGTTCAATAATCTAAAACTCTGTTTGTTTTATGGAAAATAACTTCCAGGAAAATATTTTTTGGATTTTCTAACATTTGTATCATGGAAAATAAGAAAATATTTTCCATGAAAAGAAAAAAGTCTTCTATAAAATATTTTCCACTTTTGAAAAGTGGAAAACATTTTCCTCACTTAGTTTCTCTTATTTCACATTTCTACAAGCCCTCACTTCCTCCTCCTCCTTCCTTCTTCTTCTTTTTTTTTTTTTTTTTTAAAAAAGTTTATTATTTGTTTATTTATTTTAATTTGATTTATTTATTTTTCTTGTTCTTCTTCTTTTTTCTTTTCTTTTTACCTTTTTTCTTTCCTTTGTTTCCCCACTTCTTCTTTATTGGCTGGTCGTCGGGCTGGCGATTTGGGATAGGCTAGCCTCGAGGCTCACCCATCTCTAATGAGCTCAAGCTTGCTGCTCTCCAAATCGGCGAGCATGAGCATTGAGCTTGAGGCTCGAGGTCCACGCTCGGAGCTTCATCGAGGCTTGCTAGATCGACAAGCGCTCACCCAGCTTGACAAGCCTCGAGCCTCACTACAAGCTTGAGCTCACCGCTTGTGGCCTCAAGCGACAAGCCTGGCATTGACCTTGGGCCTCACCAAATCGGTGAGCCTAAGCTCGCCAATGCACGAGCATGATTGGCGAGCCGCGAGCTTGAGCTTGATGGGTGAGCACGCTAACCATTGCCATGACCGACGACCGGCCAAGAAGAAAAGGAGGAAAACAAAGAAAATAAAAAGAAAAAATTGAAAAAATAAAAATAATTAAAAATCAAATTTAATAAAATCATAAAATAAATGAAAAATAGTGTATGGAGGAAAAAGATTATCCTTACCGAATAACAGAAAATATTTTCAATTTTATTTTTAGATTTTGCCCAAACATTAGAAAATAATTTTCCTTGAAAATGACTTTCTGAAAAATATTTTTCGGAAATTGTCATATTTTTCACAAACAAATGGATCCTAAGCTATTCTTGCTTTAGACTACAAGTCGATTGGCTACTAATCTGGCTTATGTTGAGATGTTCAGAAATTGTTATCTGATTTTATTTTGCAGCCGAGTGATTATCGGTCACCACTCGATGACCATCGCATTAAAAAAAGAGGGAGTAAGTCTCGCCCGTTGTGCCTTATGATTTTATAGGAATTATGAAAACTTGTGAGGAGTTACGATCCGTTACAGTTCGAGAATCCATTCCAGGCACCGCAGAACTGCCCCCATCTGAGGTTTTTCTTTTTTTTTCTTAGTATTCACCGAGAGACGCACAACTGCCACACTCTGTTTTTCTTTGTTTTGGTCGTATATTCACTGCTCACGCCACACTTCTGTTTTCGTTTACTTCAAAAGGTCCAACCTCTATCTTAGAACTGCAAGTTTAACCACACGATCAAAAGTACAAAAACGAACTCGATCTATTTTAAGAGAAAAAAAAAATACTAACAGGCCTCCGATCTAAGAGTTGAAGGTTGAAGAACAATGAGATCCAAGGTCGTCGACCCTGAAACATGACCACTGGAGAGGAAGCATGTCGGTATATGGTCATGCGGAAAATGTGAGTCTGGCATTCTCTGGATCCTCCATTCGGTAGCGTTTCTTGCTTGCAATGACTGCTCATCTGTTCGTCAACCTTAAGTTCAATCAATCGGATAAAACTCTCCAATTTGCAACATTGGCAGGCACACGTAAGGACCTCGATCAAATCAAGGGCCGCACAGAACACAGTCATCAGTTGAAAGAATTAATTGAGTTCGACGCATGAAATGCAAGGAATGATGGCCTATACTCCGTTTGTTTCTCGGAAAATTTATTACTTCTAGAAAAATATTTCAATTGTCATTTTTTTGACAATATTTTTCAATATATGATTAAAACTTGAAAATGAACTAAAAAATATTTTCCACTATTTGGTATAAAAAAAAATCTAATTTTGGGAAAAATTATAAAAAATTCATAATTTTAATTATTTGTTTTTTTTCTTTTTTTTTTTTTTATTATTTTTATTTTCCTTCTTACTTGGCCAGCTGCTAGCCACAAGGGAGCTCGAACTCACCAAACTTCGACAAGCTAAGAGTTGTTAGATCAGCGAGAGTTGTTAGATCAACAAGCTTTGAGCTCACCATAGGCCGACGAGGCACAAGGCTTTGCTAGATCGATGAGCTCAAGCCACACCATAGGTATCTAGTGAGGCTCGAGCTCACTTGTGACCGGTCGTCAATCATCATGATAGCCGATGACCAACCAATCAAGAAGCCAAATGAAAAAAGAAGAAGAGAAAATAAAGAAAAATTTTTTTAAAAGAAAAAAATATTAAAAATTTGTTTTAAAAAAAAGGAGGGAAAATTATTAAAAAAAAAAAAAAAAAATGAGTTTTGAAGGTGTTTTTTCAGGAGGAAAATATTTTCCTTGCTTGGTCTAGGTGAAATAAAGAAACATCGGAAAATGATTTTTTAAAGCTTTTAAAAAAAAAACCATTTTCCAATAATTTCACCATTTTTTTATTAGCTAGAATTAGGTGTCACATGCGTTGCATGTGGTTTGGGGATATTAACATTTTCATACAAAAATCATTACGGATGGCAACCATGTTCTTCACTTTTGGATCATCGTTGAGTTTATGGGTAATCCCGTAGTGAATGTTTAATCTTCACAATAAGTGTCCGCACCAAAACATTAACCAAATCGTCGACATGAGTAAACACGTGGCTAGAGTTTATCCATATTAGAAGTGTGGATCATTATCGGCCACCATGGAAATTATTATCGATATTAATACATCAATAATCATTAATTGAGCTATCGACACGCAATAGTGAATCAAGCTCATGGTTGACAATTATCATAAGGATACAGATTAAAAGAAGATTGAAAGATCACCGATTGAGACACTAAGTGGAGTAAAAACCCGGAGAGCGCTAAAACTGAGTCACGATATTTTAAAATCACTGGTAAGTAAAACGATGAAGTCCAGTGACTCGTGGGAGAAGGAATAAGATTAACTTAGCAGCAAAGTGCAAGAGATCAAGGCACAAGTTTTAGGGAACAACCACCTAGAGATGAGATCATGGCGACGTTGGAAGCATGGCTAAAACTTATTTATAAAAAAAAAAAAAAATGCTCAATGGTGGTTACATTGAGAGCACCATAAACACTTGGGTTTGTCCACCAGAGCCCCCCTCCCATGAGCACAAACAAACAAATATGTTATCTTTCAATCCTGCACTATAATTATAATTTCCATATTTGCATCATCGATTAAATTCAAGACAAAACATTATGAGCCATCAACTGCTCAAGTGGCGGTAGGTGGAGATGTTGATATCTTAAGGAAAATCAGCGATAGGCAGGGAGCTAGAGCCAAGCCTTGTATTCCTAGCCACGTTGATAAGGATCTTTGAGGAACAACAAACCGACTTGACTAATCACATGATGAAATATCTTATTGATATTGTTAGGCCCATGGTTACCAACGTCCTCCATGATGTTATATATAAATCTGGATGCCAAGCCAGTCAATCTAGATACGATGAGATCCTACACCTATCGCCCAATTTCCTTCATCAACACCTGGTGAAGTTACTTTCGGTGTAATAGGTCAGGTAATTCCACCTCCACCCCTGGTCAATCTGGAACAAAGCTATGTTGAGCATCATTGAAGAAGAGATGAACCTTCAATAACAAAGATGTTGAGCGTCGATAAAGAAGAGCTAAAGAAGGGAAGAAGAGTGAAAGGAAGAGCTCACCTCAACAATGGATGAAAAACAACATAGACTCGTGAAGAATAGTGAAAGGTGAAGAAGAAAGAGTTGCTCCAAGGAGTGTTTTCTCCAGTTTAGATTAGAAAATTCACTTTCCTATTAGTATATATTAATTGTTTTGTTGACCGTGAACAATTTTCGGGTCACTCTCCTTAGTCGAAGGAGCAAAACTGACTCCAACCTAGGCGGCTCTGAGCACCAAAGTCCTTTGCCCTACTTCGGAAGCAAAAGACAAGACGGGAGAAATATCAGTCGAACGTAGATCAAGCGAGAACTCTATTTTCTCCGCGTTTGCGTGGATACGAGGACGAGCTGTGAGGAATTGGAGGAACTTCATCATGGCTTCAACAATGGCGTAGGTGATTCTCGGGGCAGGGGCTCAAGCTTGAACCCTCGCATCCAGAGCCAGATAAAGAGTTCCTCTTGCTCCCTCAATATCAAAGGCCTAGGAACCCGATTCTATCGCAGCAGATTTGTTTAGGGGGGAGAGACGAGGGAGTACTGAGATGAGAGTGGAGCGCGTGAGCTTAAAATGAACTACTATATTTTTACCCGAACAGATAACAACACAGGAAAGATATTCATGGAGGCCGTGGCGACGACGCATTTTTAGGACGGGTTGATCTTCAAAGTACATATAGACGAAGGCAAATAATGACTCCCGAGTTCTTCCTCCAAGAACATTTATAAAGCCTTTTTTTTTTTTTTCATTTTTTAAGTGAAGTGGTCTTTCTTGACTCAATGTAATTTGGGCCAGATCTAAAATGGGTTCCAGACTCAAATTTAATGAGTCCAGTTCATATGGATTTTTTTTTCTTCACGAGTGGCCCATATTTTAACCCATTTTTCCATAGCTCAAAAAAAGGTCACAAACGATTTTTTTTTTTTTTTACCTCATAAACGGACTTCAGTGACCCATATTTTTACCCATTTTTCCGAAGCCCACCGCACACCCTACACCAACTATGTTTACCCAATTTAGAGCGTGAAGTAATTCGACGGAGCTCAGTACCAGACCTTCACCGCTTCCCATGGCCAGCAGCTAATCAACGTCGTCCTCTCTCCTTTCATTCTCAGCCTTCAACATCGCTGGCCCTGCTCTGCGCGGCTTCGGCATTCTCAAGTTCAACACGAAGCTCTCTCCATCTCCATGAATTTCTCCCTTCCTAATCAAACTATTTACGCTATTTTGTTCTAGTTCTCTCTGTAGTTGAATTATTGTGTTGAGAAGCCATCTTTTAGGTTCTTCCAAGGTCTAGATTAGTTATGTCGTAGGTGATGAAATGAGAGTATAGGCAAGGTAATTTTCAAATAACAAATCACACATTTATTTAACAACTTAAATTTTTAAAACAGTTGGCAGTAACCTGACCAAAATCTTAGATGATATTAGAGCTAGATATACTAAGTTCGAATTTTTTTAGGCTCCTATTTACCTCCCCAATCAAATATTTTTATGCTTACACATGAAAGGAAGTGTTAGAATATTTAACATACACCATTTGAACCTTACATCTCATTGCAGTAGTTTCTACTGATCTGCACGAGTGTCTGCTACTTGTGCAAGTTTCTGCTTTCATGTTGCCCATGGGCGTTGGGTTCGTGTAAAAGTCTGCCCGGAATTTCAATAGCCCCAATGTGTTTGACAAAATGCTTCTTAGAGAACGCTTCATGGGGTTATATTATCAGGGACTGAGCGAGCTTTGAGGCAAGAAACTTGTTGGAATCTTTTAAGCTCTACAGCTTTTGCATCATGAGGTGATCTTGGAGATGATTGCGGGGTGATTATTTAATGTTTACAAGGGAATGTATCCAACGGCGACATGGGTGCCGGCCTCCTTCTTCTTCTTTTTTCGTTCATTGGGTGCCGGCCCATTTGAATTGTGTGGAATTTGACGAATTCTGCTAATATATGATAACTACATAACTGCATGCGTTGCAAACGTCATTGAAGGTGAGTAAATTGACATTTTTTATGATGCTCAGAAGATGCGTTTGTTGGGGTTTTCTAAGCTCTACAGCCTTTTGCATCATGAGTTGACCTTGGAGTAGATTCTTGGAGTTGATTATCCAATTAAAAGTGGCAAAATGGGTCTTAGACCCATATATGACCCATTTAAATCATAATCACTTATTTTTTGACAAAAAGTAGTTAAATGGGTTTAACAATCAAAGACTTAGGTGGGTCTTAAATGAGTTAGATTTAGAATCCACTTTTAACCAAAACCTCACAATCTCTCTCTTTCCTCTTTAACTTTACAAAAAAAAAAAAAAAAATTATAAAATTGAAATTATAATTATTATTTTTTATTTTATTTTCTTTTTTATTTTTTCGTTTTTCTTTCAATTTTTTTCTTTCTTCCTCTTCCTTCCGATGGCCAGCATGGTGATGGCCGACGACCGGCTAGGTGAGCCTCGAGCTTGCCGGCGTCGGGTGAGCTTGAGCTTGCCGGATCTCGGCGAGGTGAAGCTCGCCGACGTCCAACGAGGCTCAAGCCTCACCGATTTGGCGAGACTCAAACTCATCGGGCTTGGGCGAGCTCAAGGCTCGCCGGGTCGAGCGAGCTCAAGGCTCGCCAAAGCCTCGCTAGGCATCGGCCATCAAGCGAGCTCCAACTCGGCGGCGTTGGGTGAAGCTCATTGGGCGAGGCTTGAGCCTTGAGCTCATCGGTCTTGGGCGAGCTCGAGCCTCGCTTGTAGCCGATCCACCGCTATCGTCATGGCTGACAGTTGGCCAAAGAAGAAAAAGAACAAAAAGAAAAGAGAAAAATAAAATTAAAAATTATATTCTTAAAAAATAAAATATAAAATAAAATTTAAGTTTAAAAAATAATTAAAATTCGATTTTTAAAATAATTATTTTAAAAATTATAAAAATTGTCAATTGAATTTGTGTTGTATAAAACTATTTTAGCAATATCATTTTTTAAAATATAATATATATGTGCTTTTTTAAGTTTAATTAAGTGGGTCGAGTATTGGTCAAGTATAGGTCAAGTTGAGTATGGGTTAAAAATTTTACATTGCGATAAATAAGTTATAAACGAGTTAAACGAGTCGATTTGGATAAATCATTTATGATTCAACCCACCTGTTTAACGAGTCTATATCTAATGTCTAATAGAGAACGTGCCCAATGGTGACGTGGGTGTATGCCCGTTTGAATTGTGTGGAATTTGACGAATTCTACTGGTACATGATAATTAATAGCTGCATACGTTGCAAACGTCACTGAGGGTAGTAAATTGACAGCTCGTACTTGTCCGAAAAAAAAAATGAAATTGACAGCTCGTACGATGCACAGAAGATGTGCGTGTATATACTAGTTTCTCTAACTAATGATTCTCCGAATTTCTTATTTAATAGCTCATATCAACGACGGGCCTTCTCTCATGACAGCAAAGGGTCCTACTTCGACTAAAGAAGTACAGAGCAAGAAGTGCCCCACTGAGATATGAAAAGGACACAAGAAGATCAATCAGATTTACGGCAACTGTCTCGATGATTTGCCCCTGGTGCAAAATTTGCCGAACAAAGTCGAGAGCTGATACTACTTCACCAAGATCTCGGATCGAGAAAATATTGGGTACGTCTTATGTAGACAGCCTGGCAAACAAGAAGGCGGTGGGAGCACGACACGTGTCCTCGTGGGACCCATAAGGTCAGGCACCATCTTCCTCTCCTCGATCTCGACTCAGCGCTTCTTTCTCTCTCTCTCTGCTCTCCCAAATAACTCGGCTGTTGGCTCGGCTCGGCTCGACTCGGCTGGCAGAAGAAAGGATAGGTAATAAATGCGCAACCCTCCCGCTTAAATTTTCTCTCTCCTCGCTTGAATTTTTTGGTTTTGTCTCTCTTTCGTGGAAGAGCGGACGACGGAACGATTTTTGGTTTTGTCTCTCTTTCGTGGAAGAGCAGACGGAACGAGCTGCACTTACTTCCTCCGTTTCCTTCTCAAAGACATCCCATCCCCTCCGCCTCCGCCTCTCCAAAAGCCTCGCCGATCATCTACCTCGTTACGTCGCCTCCTCCAAGAGCCCCCGCCGGTCGCAAAGCTGGTTTCTCAAACCTTCGCCTCCAACTGTTTCCAACGTGGAGATCGAGGTTTGTGCTCGCGTTGGTCTCTCGGCAACTCCTGGGCCTCCGTCCGATTGCCTCCCTCCGACGAACTCGTCATCAACTCCGATTCCGAGCCGCCGCCGCCGTCGCCGCCGATGGCGTCCTTCGTCTCTGGTATTTGCTCGTCCTCCCCCTCCCTTAGGCCGAAGACGTCGCCCACCTCCGCCGCGAAGCCGTGGGCCTCCGGTAGGAGGGAGGCGGCCTCGGTCTCGTTCCCGAGCGGCGCCGGGCTCCCCGCCGTCGACCGGGTGTTGTCCCTGTCGCTAGCCCGATCGGTCGCAAGGGGGATCTCGGTAGACCTAGGCAGGGCCGACGGCGCGGTGAAGAAGGAGAGGCGCGGGCTAGAGGGCTGGGGAGGATTCCCACTCGCTGTGGACGAGGTACGTGGACCGCTACACCAAAGCACGGAGCTAGGGCTTTTCCTTGGACGTGAACCGGTGGGTCCACGGACGAGTTCGTGGAGGAGATAGAGCCTCGGTTCCGGCCGCGTTCAAGGCGATGGAGGAGCTGGGGAAGGGCGCGATCACGAACCTGGCCCAGACGAGGGCCGCATGGTCGGGCACTACTGGTTGAGGAAGTCGGAACTCGCGCCGGCCGGGTTCCTGAAGACGCATATTGAGAGCACGCTTGACGCGGTCTGCGGTCTGCAATTTCCCCTATTCTTCTTTAATTGTTGTTTCCGAGTTTAATGAGCTCGTGGTAATGATAATAATGATATCTATTGCTCCTATTCTAGAGGATTCTTAGAAGAGAAGCTTGACGATCGGTTTATTTGTTGACATTTGCTGAATGCCAAGTGTCGGGAGTTCTGTTGAAAGATGATAAAATTTTATTCATTGGAGCAAGTTCTCAATAAGACAGGAAGCTCGTGACTTTTAACTTACAATGTTGGACACTCCTGTCATATAGGTTTGTCTTTTGGTCGACTTAGATAAATGTTGGAGCTCCCGAACGACAGAGATAGTCAGATAGATCGGTATCCTTTGCTAATGGAACAAGTGGAGAGTAGTAGTGGTCATCAGCACATAATTGATGTAGAGAGAAATGGGGATGCCTCATTGACAGCATCTCATGGTGATCAGCAACGCAGGTAGACTCGACGAGGATGAGGATGGACTTTCGCCTATCATGCCAGCCCCTACGGATCAAACAACCGTAAATTCATCAAACAGATTGAACTCCGTGAATTCCTCTAGCACGAGAAGGAGTGATGATTACCACCAGCATCGAACAAGTCCATTGAATTCTGGACTATGGATTTCAGTGGAGTTAGTTGTCACCGTGGGTCAAATTATAGCACCAAGTTAGCTGGACGTATCAGGTATCTTCTTGTCAGATTCAATTTTCATAAAAACTCAAGTAAAATATGTCTGCTGCAAATTACAATTGTGTACAGTCAATTTTATTTAGACTTGAGTCTCTAGATATCCATCTATGAAATGGGAAATAGTTAGGCTACGATTAAAAAAAAAGTGTCTCGTAAAGGAGGGGGGGATAGGCATTCTGTCATATACGCGAATGCCTGCCCATTTTGATTCTGAATAGCACATGAAAGTACTAATATTGGAATTGGTGATTACATTCCTTTCGCCAAAAAATGTGCTTTATCGTTTCTAGAGAGAGCATGATATGTACCAATGAGCAGCTTCTTCCTGATAAATTAGTGTATGTAATATTCCTGCGCAATCTTCTTTTTGGCTTCATATATTATGTAACTTACTTTTTATTAAAAGTTGCTGCTGTGACCTGGATTCCATTATGTATATGTGGTGGTAGGTCGAGGATCCACTATCAAAGGCAACAAAGTAATTGAAGCGGCTTCAAAGGAGCTCACCTGATTCTTTGAAACACACATTCTTTCGTTTGAAGTAAATATGAGAAAGTGGAAAACTTTGCTTGCTTTTCAGGTAATTTTGCCTGGGGGTTACTTTGCTTCTTCTTTTTTCTTTTGTCCAGTGACTTTTTACTCTTGAAACTTCTTGAAACATATTGTTCGGAGTAACTTAATGAAAAGCTGATAAATGTTCTGTTTCTTTTTCCTATATATGTGCTGCTTGCAATTTAATTTTCTACTTACCTCCATTTTAATATATGCATCTTTATATGCTGCTCTTTTCATAAACCCAGGCGGTGAAGCAGCTGCTCCGGTTGGACGCAGAAAGCCCTGACACACATAGGTGCCTGGTTAGTTCCTCTCTAGTTTGCACTCGAGATATTTTATCATTCTCATATGTCCTCTTAACTCCTTGGGATGAGCTGTTGATATATTGTCGCATCTTTTGGGTGTCTGTAAATTTTGATGCAAGTCATAGTATGTTGATCTGTGTTGCTGCTGCTTTTTCCTCAATTCTTTTCAGTGGTGGTCTATATTGTTTCCCCAGTTACTAGAGACTTTGACGGCTTGGTGTTGTTCCTGATGGGTGTTTCTTATGCTGCAGTTAAAGTTTTTCCACGTAGTTAGTTCCATGGCTGCCCCAGCTACTGACTCTGAGAAACTTATTTGCACTGTATTAGAAGCTGAACGATCATAAATCAGGTTCTTTACAACCTGTCTTTTGGACTTGCTATATCTTTCTTGTTTGTTTTTTCAATATGGCAGTCTTTTAACACATACAATTGTTCATCTTGCAGTCATTTGCATGGGAAGTCTCTGTTGGCAAATGAGTCATTCCTCAATAAGCATAAAGGTATCCTCAACATCAGACAATTTTCTTATGTGTGTTATAACAGGTTCTAAGTGTGCTTGGTCTTTTTTTTTTTGTGTGTGCAGATTCCTTGATGCACAAGGCAGCTGCTGCAGAAATGCTGTATCTTTTGGAACCCAGCAATAAGGGCAAGGCTGCGAAATTAATTGAGGATTCAAGCAACAACTTGGTGCAAAGGTACTGTTTGGTGCAACGAAGGTCTACCATCTTCATTTCATTTGTTTTGGACCGTTTTACGCTGCCATCCCCTTGATAATCTGTTGAGCATGTCCACGTTATGTTGCATAGAAATGGAGCACTCAGATCAGTTAAGGAATGGAAACTCAAGGATTGTATTGCGGTTCACAAGCTACTCTCCTCAGCAGTAGTTGATATGGATGCTGCATCAAGTAAGTTTTGATCTCATCAACTGTTTTTGGTAAAGTTATGCTTAAAATGTGGAGTATCTGTTGGAATAATTGGAGTAGCAGCAGTATAGGGTAGCAAGTGGGTGGCTAGGTGGGTGTGTTGGGGTGTGAGAGTCAGGGAGGGATCTCGTCGGTGAATTTCGTTACTGATGACCATTCTTCTATCCCTACTTCCTTATTGGCCTACTCATTTTACTGAATACAAAGATGGGATATTATGATTGGATAAAGCTAGATTTGACTTTTGAGATGGTGTCTCTGACACTTGTAAAATACATCTTTAACAGGATGGAAATTACGTTGTGCTGAATACTTCCCGCACTCCACATATTTTGAAGGAAGTCGCAGTTCTGCAGTTCTAAAGTCCTCGTACAACCAGATTTCTAGTAACCATCCTGCGGGTGGCATAAGCATGGATTCTCTTGCGTCAAATGGAAAACTGGAAGCTTTTAAGGACCTCTCTATCTAACAAGTGGAGTTGAAAGCTCATTTTGGGCAATGGGAATATGCATTAAGCTAAGGTTTCCCTTTTGCATTGTTAGTTTTACAATCTATAGGACATCCTGAGGTGGAGCCATAGGAGAAATTTTGAAGAACGGATGCTTCATCAGCCTTAAGAACAAGTGGCCTCTGCAAACTTACTTCTGGAGACATGTTGTACTTCCCTTATTTATGCCCACCATTGTTTTTCCTTTGTATAAACATTGCGTTCTGTGAAAAATTTTGGAATGAGATGTTACAAATGATAGATTTTGCATCAATAAGACATGCTCTCCTGGGTTGGTTTTTGTTATTCGTTTTCTAGTTTCAGGTCATAAAAGTTTTCTATTTTTTGGTATGCAAGTGAGTGATTCGGGCCTTGGCTCTATGTTATCCTTGCTAATATGAACCTCCTAATTTATCTTCTAATTTATCTTCTTTGATTTTTTCGTATCACTAATGAAATGGATGAAGACAAGTGGTCTCCTAATGGGTTGTTGTTGTAGAGGAGCCATATGTTTTGCTGGACTTTATCTTTTTTTCTGTTACTGAAATTTCCCTAGATTGTAGGGAAAATGTTTAATTTTCTTTTTTTTCTTTCTTCTAGTTTTCCCTTAAACAACCTTCAAAGAAATTATCTCTTGAGGCCTTTGGCAATTTCTCCGCTTTTAAGTCATCTGAAACCCCAAAAATAAATTTAGAAAATGCGAAAATAATGGTATACCATTTTTGCTGTTTTTGCACCAAAATAAGGAGGTTGAAATTATGTAGCCTCATCTCCCTTTTGAGACCACAACCAGAATAGTAATATGAATGGCACGAAATATGTAAGTTCAAGAAAAAGCCATTTTTCTTCTTTTCTGAGTCCCAAACCGACCACTTGCGCAATGCTCTCATATCTTGTGAGGGATGATGTGGAATGATCTTTGATACTGTGTACAGTGTATCTTAAAAATTATGCATTTGTATCACTTTTAAAAATGAATATTACTTGTATTGCCTATAAAAAATTAATGAATAAGAGATTTTTAACATTCATAAAAATATTTAGACATGCATAATTGCAAGGGATGGAGAGAACTTTTCATGAACTAATTATTTGAATTTGATCCAAGTGATTAATATTAAAAAATATTTTCCAAATTCTATTGCTCATCTGTCTTCAATCTTTTTATTTAAAAGAGGAAAGATAAAACTAAAGTTGTTCTCTGCAAATATCAGCAATTTTTTAGCATATTGCTACAACTTTGATTACGCACTATGCTAGCTATTTCTTGATCAGCCTTTGGTAACTGTCTGTAACAGCAATAGTACTGAGGTCCTCCATTTATCTTAAGCATGCCCACCCTAGGGCTCTAAAATAGGAGAACATGACACGATGAATAGTTACAGTTTATCGCAATTTACATGATTAAATACACCATGTGCTGTATTTTCGAACAAGCTATATACATCATTACCATTATCCCGAGATAGGATCTGTGTGCAAAGATTCCTTTGCCATTGCAGCACCCCCAGATCGTTTCACGGGACCCGGCGTATGAGCCGACCATTCAACTTCGACCTCACATTTACATGTCCTGAGAAGGTGGGACCACTCCCAAGCAAGAGATTCACTTCTACATAGTGTAGTGTAGCAATGGTAAATCATCCGATGCGTCACAAGAGAACCTCTTTGCAGATATAACCTCTTGCTACCTGTGCCAAGTCAATACACGTATCTGCGAAGAGGCCCTGTTTCATCGTAAGTCCGATGAGCAAACATTGTAGTTGGCAAATTCATGGGCAGCTCCCTTATGCAAATTCTTGAGCTACTTGAAACTCGTCCTCAGTTGTAGCTGTCTCTGTCAGATTGCAAAAGCCCACTGCTCTCGCTAATCTCACTTTTACAGAGGGGGCATGAGGCATTGATCTTTAACCATTTATCAATGCACTCAACGTGGAAGACATGGTGACAAGGTAGCTCTTTAAGTTCATCGTTATCTGCATATCTTGACAAGCAAATACAGCAAACCTGCACAAATACAATGGCAACATCACTTTGTCTGCTTGAAGATAAATATCATGCCTAGCTGCTGATAGTAAGCATTTGCGACTTGCTGCTATCATGATAGTTTCACCATGTTAAGGAACGTATAAGCAGATGTGAGGCGAGGCCTTTCTTTTTAGGACGCGAAATCAAATGCTAGCCCTACATTATAGGTCAAAATTCAGCAGGAGGGTGCTTGAACTCCAGAATTGGAATGGGAGGACATAAGTGGATTTTATGCTTACCGCATCTTCTCCTGACAAGGAACACTCCTTTTCTGTCCCTGGAGCCAAGACCCCGCCTTCACTTCCTCCTGTGTTAAATTCCTCACCGTCAGCATTTAAGTCTTGCTTCACCTTGAATTTGTAGATAGGAGGAGCATTGATGGTTTCTGAGGTGGCTCGGCTCCTCTTGTCTGCGAAAAGTCTTCTCGGATGCCCAGAACAGACATTATGCAAGGTAGGCAGCAACAAATTGTTGCACATAGTATCAAAGGCATGGCATATCCAATACAGCTAAAAGTTAGAAATGCTATACATAACCTGCAAAAGGGCCACAACACATATTTCATCAAGCACAGCAATTACATGTATAGACAGAACAGAACAGTTTCGGAGTATCAGAAGGTGAAGAGTGACCTCCAAAAATCAACACATAGCCGACAACAAACCATACAGCAAAAAAACAGTCTAAGGCCATCTTGAAATGGTCCACCAGCCCACTAATTCTGCAAAAACGAAATTAGCTGTTGATTCCATCTATCATAGATTGTATAGACTAGGTTATTCTGAATGATGCCAACAATCCCACAACGTGCAAATTGAAATTCAATTTGAATAGATGAGAAGCAATCATCATCCATGAGCAGCATAAGAAACGATTGAACTTTACCGTGAACTCAGAGTGTCTGCAATTTGGCCATTCCATGATGCTGATTCTTCAGAATGTTGATTGCCCTCATCTGTGGACTGTGTGAGAGAGATAGCTGTATAAGAGCTAGGCTCGATTGACTACTATGAGAAGTCCCTCGATGGGATCGACCGGACTGCTGATCACTACCACGGTTGTCGAATGATAACGCCCGAGAAAGAATAGGCGTGTTGCCACACAACCAGATGCATAACCTACAACCCATGCAAATAGTGGAGCCTCTGGATTTTCATGTCTTGACAATGACAAAACCACTATGGATGCTATAATTTGACCCACGGTGACAACTAACTCCACCAAATCCATAGTCCGAATTCAATGGACTTGTTCGATGCTGGTGGTAATCATCACTCCTTCTCGTGCTAGAGGAATTCACGGAGTTCAATCTGTTTGATGAATTTACGTTGTTTGATCCGTAGGGCTGGCATGATAGGCGAAAGTCCATCCTCATCCTCTATCGAGTCTACCCCGCGTTGCTGATCACCATGAGATGCTGTCAATGAGGCGTCCCCATTTCTCTCTACATCAATTATGTGCCGATGACCACTACTACTCTCCACTTGTTCCATTAGCAAAGGATACCGATCTATCGACTATCTCTCGTTCGGGAGCTCCAACATTTATCTAAGTCGACCGAAAGACAAACCTATATGACAGAGTGTCCAACATTGTAAGTTAAAAGTCACGAGCTTCTGTCTTATTGAGAACTTGCTCCAATGAATAAAATTTTATCATTTCAACGGAACTCCCGACACTTGGCATTCAGCAAATGTCAACAAATAAACCGATCGTCAAGCTTCTCTTCTAAGAATCCTCTAGAATAGGAGCAATAGATATCATTATTATCATTACCACGAGCTCATTAAACTCGAAACAACAATTAAAGAAGAATAGGGGAAATTGCAGACCACAGACCGCGTCAAGCGTGCTCTCAATATGCGTCTTCGGGAACCCGGCCGGCGCGAGTTCCGACTTCCTCAACCGCAGTGCCCGACCATGCGGCCCTCGTCTGGGCCAGGTTCGCGATCGCGCCCTTCCCCAGCTCCTCCATCGCCTTGAACGCGGCCTGGAACCGAGGCTCTATCTCCTCCACGAACTCGTCCGTGGACCCGATTCGGTTCACGTCCAAGGAAAAGCCCTAGCTCCGGTGTTGGTGTAGCCAGTCCACGTACCTCGTCCACAGCGAGTGGGAATCCTCCCCAGCCCTCTAGCCCGCGCCTCTCCTTCTTCGCCGCGCCGTCGGCCCTGCCTAGGTCCACCGAGATCCCCCTCGCGACCGATCGGGCCAGCGACAGGGACAACACCCGGTCGACGGCGGGGAGCCCGGCGCCGCTCGGGAACGAGACCGAGGCCGCCTCCCTCCTGCCGGAGGCCCACGGCTTCGCGGCGGAGGCGGGCGACGTCTTCGGCCTAAGGGAGGGGGAGGACGAGCAAATACCAGAGACGAAGGACGCCATCGGCGGCGGCGGCGGCGGCGGCTCGGAATCGGAGTTGATGACGAGTTCGTCGGAGGGAGGCAATCGGACGGAGGCCCAAGAGTTGCCGAGAGACCAACGCGAGCACAAACCTCGATCTCCACGTTGGAAACCCGGAGGCGAAGGTTTGAGAAACCAGCGACCGGCGGGGGCTCTTGGAGGAGGCGACGTAACAGAGGTAGATGATCGGCGAGGCTTTTTGGAGAGGCGGAGGCGGAGGGGATGGGATGCGCTGAGAAGGAAACGGAGGAAGTAAGTGCAGCTCGTTCCGTCTGCTCTTCCACGAAAGAGAGACAAAACCAAAAATCGTTCCGTCGTCTGCTCTTCCACGAAAGAGAGACAAAACCAAAAAAATTCAAGCGAGGAGAGAGAAAATTTAAGCGGGAGGGTTGCACATTTATTACCTGTCCTTTCTTCTGCCAGCCGAGTCGAGCCGAGCCGAGCCGAGCCAACAGCCGAGTTATTTGGGAGAGCAGAGAGAGAGAGAAAGAAGCGCTGAGTCGAGATCGAGGAGAGGAAGATGGTGCCTGACCTTATGGGTCCCACGAGGACACGTGTCGTGCTCCCACCGCCTTCTTGTTTGCCAGGCTGTCTACATAAGACGTACCCAATATTTTCTCGGATCTCAGTGCCGTCAAAATCTCTCTCTGCAAACACTTGTGTCAGGACTAGACTAGTCTTCTAGTGTGTAGAAATGAAGGATGCGATCTGTACATCACATATTCTGTTTAGGAATTTAATCTGGTGAATGGTCTGTAGTTTTTCCATTTCAAACTGTCTTCCGTCTGTCGGTGACCATTGTATGAGGTGATATAGTTCTTGCAATACAGACGATATGTTCTTTCGTTGTGTTGATTGGTTGTCAGCTTATTTACTGGACTTCTAAATGGTAAAGCTCAGATTTCATATTTTATCTTTTCTTGTGCGAGAGGGTTAAACAGGCTCTACCTGCTCTTGTCCTGTTTCGGACTTGAGTTTTCTACTGGTAATGCAAGCACATAGCGGATGACCTCTTCCTAATTTATCGATATGCATATAATTGAGCAAAGCAATGTTGGAATTTCGAACTTTATCCATTAATTTGGTAAATTCGTAGAATCTTATGATTCTCGATTTGATCATTGAAGATGTATGAACTATTCGCAGAATCAAACCCACATAACTTGCATGAGTGGGTGTGGCTTTTCGAAAATAGGTTAAAATATGGTTCACTTTATGATCTATTTTTTTTTATATTTATTTTTCTCAACTCGTTTATAACACCTTTAGGAAAAAAAAGGAAAATGATACAAATAGTCCCTAAACTTTGACTTGATGTGCAATTTGATATATGAACTTTTAATTTATTCAATGCGATACCTAAACTTTAGCATAATGTGTAATGTGGTCCTAAACTTTTAATTTGTTTAATGTAATTCATGAATTTTTGATAGTGTGTGAACTATATGAAAATGTTAAATGTAATCCATTCATATAGTTCGGGCACTATATTGAACATTACTAAAAGTCTAAATATTATGGGTGATTGGGTCCAAGGTAAGTAGGGTCTAGACCTGGATCTTATATCTAACACTATTATAAATGGTTCAATTTTTTTGAACCTTATACCCGACCTTGTTTGTATTGGACTCTGTACCTAACCCACCCTGTTTTTTCAGTCCAGTTCTAGAGTCAACCCTGTTTCCATTGGAACATGTTTTGCAATCTCTCAACATTCTATACGACTTCAAATTTTATATTAATACACTAGAAAATAACGTAATCCTCCTAATTTGTATCGAAATATTAAGCACTTGTAATAAATAAAAACATGAACTTTTTGACTAAACGAAAAATTAATGATCCACAAGACTAATTATAATAAATAAAATCATAAGGCAAATAATTAGTAACAAACATGGGTTTAATATTAATCTTATTCCACAACTACTACATGAAGCTACTCATTTATGCAAGCATAAATCCTCCTACAAAAGAGAAATTAAGCGAGTCAATCCACGTGGTAGACAAGAATTTGGCGGCGACGAACACCGTCCCTTCGTCGAACGGTGTGAGAGAGAGAGCCGATGAGGGAGGGAAGCAAGTGAGGAAGAGGAACGAAGAAGGAGGAGTGCCATGCGTGTTTGAGAGAAGCAAGAAGAAAAACGTTGTGTGATTGTGGGAGTAAAAATAGAAATAAAGGGAAAAAAATAGGGTTTTTGACATATACTTACAAAACCGGTTCCTGGGTGGGTAATTAATCGGACCTGGTTCCCAAACCTGTTTAAACCGATTTTGAATTTTGGGAACCGGTTTCAACGAGAACCGGTTCCCAACCCTGTTTTCCGAGTGGGCCAATCTGGTTTCTAGGTATACCCGGTCTAGTTGCACACCCCTACTAAAGATTACATTGAATAAATTAAAAATTCATAAACCACATTAAGCTAAAGTTCATGGACCATATTGAATAAATTAAAAATTCACGAACCAAATTATACATTTAGGTAAAGTTTAGGAGCTGTTTGTGTTATTATCTCGAAAAAAAACTAGTTACCCATACAAAAATAGGCTCATTCAATTTGAGTCACACACATTTTGCCAACCCTAAACTCTCTTTAAGTATATCAATTTTTAGGTTTTTTTTTTTAATTTTTTTATTTACCTTATTGTTTAATTTGGTTTTTAAATTTTATATGAAGTTTTTATCCAAATAACATATAAATGTAAAGAATTAAATGGGGTTAAATGGATGGGTATGATAATACTGGTCGGATATGAATCATTAAATTTATATTGTATAAAAATTGGTTTAAATGGTTAAATTGATCAATATGCATCAAACTATTTTCGACCCAACCCGAGCCACCCATTTGACAACCCCATCCCACACAAGTCATTGTCGTGCTGTGCAAATACATCTGGTAGACTAATTTTTTTTTCAATTAGAAAGTTTATATTGACTTCTTCTTTTTCAATTATAAAATTTAGAAGTCTTTCTATCAAGTGTCGAGGGCTTTCGAGAATGAAAAAAGAAAAGCTGTTACTTTAAAGTGGAAACGCCTCCCCCCTGTATAAAAGTCTGTTTTTCATGTATTAAAGATTCCTGAAGGTCAAAAAAGGAAAAAAAAAATAGAAATACATGTGCTGGAAGACTTCTAAATTTTATAAGATGGTGAATAAATAAACTTTGTACAGGAACACCAGTGCGCACGCATTTATAGTGGCTCTCGCCACTTATACTGTAGAAAGAATGGCTCTAGCATAAGAGCACCGTTAGCTAGTATTTCTAGCGGTGCTGTTGTGATCACAAACTTTAGTTTCTGGTTTATTCAAAGAAACATATCCAAAGTTCTAATAATCCGGTAATAAAAAATTCATAAGAAATTGAAGTGCAACTTTCAAACGATGGCCATTGCTCAGTCAAATAGTAACAACATCTAGTTTGGATTATTTTAACATGTTGAAATCCATTGAAAATACAAAGACGAGCAAAAATTTTTGGTTTATGAATGAAAATACAAGTCAGTCTCTATTTTTTAAACAAGAATGATTTATCGATTAGTGTTGGTGATTCTCATTGTGAGAAAAAAGGTATTTAACATTAATTTCTGTTTAGATATACAGATCTTAATCCTTTTTTTTTTTAAAAATCCCTTTTAGATAGATGAAGCTCATATTAAAAGTAAAGTGATTGATGAAATAACATCAATGCGACGAAAATTAGACCAATAATATGATAATGAAGAAGGAATCATGACATAAAAAAAAAAAGTTAAGCTAGTGTTACATTGAATAAGTATGAAATATCTCTTTCTCTTCTTCTTCTTCTTTTTTACTAATACCAAGCAAACAGGAGAAACAAAACACCCAACACGGGCATGGGTATGGCGTTTTAACTCTGATGAGGAGGTTTATGAATTACTAAACAAATATACCACATAAGTAGGATTTTGCATTAGAGTCTCAAAATCTTAGAAAATGAAAAGTAGAGAGGAATAGGGAGGAGTAGATTTATGTAGGCACAAGATCAAAAAGAGGTCAGTAAAGTCAATTCCATTGTTTTACTATGGTGAAGACTCCTCTAACTAAGTCTCGGAAATCCAAAATAACAAAAGCCTCTATAAACCAACTTAACTCGAGCACAAACCACAAAGAACGAGAAGCTACGGAAATGTAGAATAATAGCATCATCAGTCCACAAAACAAAACTCCTAGAGTTTTTTTGTATTTTGGAAATTTAATGCATATTCTTAATAACATTAATGAGCTCTTTTTAGTGATATTGTTTTCATAGTCGTGATTATTATATTGTAGCATTTATTTTTATTTTATCTTTTTTGTTGGTCATACTTTTACCATACCTCATTGCAGGATGTGAGAGTCGAAACGCACACTTGAAACTAAATCGTCTCCACCGCAACCCACTTGAGAATGTGAAGATTCAAACCTCCTACCTCCCCCTTCCACGTTGGAAGGTGGCCCATTTTATTTAGATTAAATATTATCTCTCTTCCTTCTTTTTTTCAATATTTAAGGAATCCCTTTTAATGGGATTTAAGCAAATTGCGAGTGAGATTTTCTATTCTAGATTTCGCAAAAGCATCGAGTAAAAGAGTTACCTGATTTCATTGAAAACATCATTGACGGAGGTGTGGCCCTTTTTAAAAAATAGTATCGATGCCGGCCGGGTGAATTTATTTCCCCGGAAAAAATGCTGATGAAAGCGTAAACAAATCAATGCAGAAGTCAAAGGAGAAAGTGGAAGTCAAACAAGTTATTGGGGAAGGTAAAGTGGCAATTATGCGAGACGTCACTTCTCGAATCTCTTCATTCGTAGGTAGGATGTATAATAGACCACCTGTTATGTCAAAGACCGAAAAAAGAGGCAAATTTACATGTAGTTTATTATGCGATTGAACATGAATAGGTATTTAAAAGGCTAAAGGAAAAAAAGTAGGCGAGAAATCCGCCTTAGGATGAGAAATCCCATGTTACTCTCGCATTCCCTCTCAATTAGGAAGATAAAAATAAACTGGGAATTAGAGGGTCTTCGGTGATGAAGATTGATACCACAATAAAGTTTTTCAATTCTAATTATCGTCAAGTAGGCATGGGGATAAGAGTCTCGCCGGAAGTGTGGGTGAAAATCCCACTATGATATAGGCTATCTTATAGCAAGTCACTCAACCAACTCCCTGTACTCATACCTCCAGTATTAACTCCACAGTTACCATCCATAATAGTCTACCCCTATCAATACTTCTTACCAAAAAGAAAAATGTCTACCAATACATTTTTTTTTTTGCGTAGAGAGGGTTTTGTTGACGACTCTATCGAACCAAATCATCATATCCGGAGGTTGCATTTGCAGGTGGGGAGAAGTGAACGGGCCTTTTCCATTCTGCTCGAGGAAAAGTGCACATGGAACAAGCTCATCCAACTGTGGGTGCAAATCCAAATTTTTCCAGCTCCATAAATGCAAACAAGTGAAAATAATCTCTACACCTGCAGGTGTAAAAATCTATGTTTACATCACGGATTTTTAAGTGGCCCACGAGAGATTATTGGGATATTATGGTGGTGGTCAATCAAACGAGATCTCTCGTTATGGAAGCGAAGGACTTTCGGATTTCTATTGAGAATGTCATTGTCGTCGATTTTATTTTGTGTTAGAGATTGAAGCAGATAAATTTCAGAAAGTTTGTTAAGGTGCACCTCAACCATATTGGTTACTATCTTTACCCAAAAACAAACAATATTGGTTACTCAATTATGAAATTTGTAGATTCAAAGGACTGATTATTCTTGTGCTAAATGCAATTAGTTCTTTGAGAATTGAAAATTTCCATATCTTGTGAAACAATCAAATTTTTAGAATGTTTAAATTTTGAGTGAAAATAAAAGCAAATATACACCACTCGGGACTTGCCCTAGTGGTCACTGTTCCCGCAGGAAAATGGGCAACCTCCTCTAAACAGGGGATTTATGGGATTTCCTCAAGTAGACCCATTAAGAGCCCACCAAAAAAAAAAAAAAAAAAAAAACCCACATGAAAGTCACTCACGTTTACATTTAGATTAGTTTCCTTAAAGCCAATGACAATAACTTGCGTGCGAAACGAAAACACGGTCTCCTGAAAAGGCGGCAATCGCTCACCACAGGTCAGTATCGATGCCTAAGTCTTCAAATGTGATGACAGACTTGGCTGCCGCCGAAGCATCGGCATCAAAACTAGACTTATAAAAACAGGTAAAGAGGAGCCAGAGGCAGCACAGATTGGGAAAAGATAAAGATGAGAGCGGCTGTGTTGTGGTTTCTGCCAATGGCCTTGGTCACTTTTACCGAGAAGCACAACTGCGATCTAACTGAAAATCACCACCAAATGGATTTGGATCATAGAGTCCTTTCGAACAGTCATTTTTATTATATTAGCTGCAAAACACACTAGGCCTCTCTCTTGACCAAACTAAAGTAACCATGTGTTACACGACATAAATTAAATATAGAAAAGCAACTTGGATTAAAGTGTGTCAGACCTTCACCATTTTGTGCTGGCTTCGGACCCAGTTGGCCCGGCTCTGGACCCAAGAAAAAAAGAAATCCAACAACATGCTTCGTAAGTAAATGAGCCTAGTCAATCTCCGGTGTTAATTTTTACAGGCCTCATATAAGACCGACCTCATCTAACGGTTGCAATTCATCAGGATCTTGTGCATCCAGTTCATGCGAGAGCACCGTGGATCCGCACTAAAACCACCGGGCTCAACGCCCGGCGACCGCCGGGGTAGACTTGGCGAAGACTTCCAGTCGTCTCGAAGTCTTTCGAAGAACAAGACAACACGCCAGAGAAAAATGCATTTAAAAGAGACCGAGACGCCGTTGGGTTCACTGTGATCTTTCACATTGGCGAAACGCGTCTTACGCGAATCGAGGACGTCCGACAGGAGATTCCCAGCCCCGAAATGTGTGTCACGTGAGCTGGTCGTCGCTCAGTCCATTGACTATTAGCCGTGGAAGAGCAGTAGGAGTACGGGAGCGGCTTCCCCGAAGCAGGACGACAGCGGTTCCCCCGAAGCATTTCTCGTGCTCGTTGCATGTGAATTTGAAAAGGCAAGGAAATGCCACATTATTTTCTAAGAAGGACGACAGCTGCGGAAAAATGACAACACACGTATTTAGAGCAAATTTGTCCTCTCCACCTATCTTTTTCTATACAACACAGGGGTGAGCATCAATTGAGGTTCTCAATCTTGTTGATCCTGATCCGATTTTTCAGGAAGACTAGATTGATTCTTGATTTTGAGATTTCTAAATTAGTAATGTATGGGCTAATTCTCAATCTTGGGAGTTTAGGATTCCTGACTATATATAATATTTTTAAATTTATTCTAAAAGGAAATCCTAACTTAAACGGCATTACATTAACTTAAATGATGTTAAACGACATTAAATGGCATCGATAGGCGTCATCCTCCTCCAATACTCTTGTTCTCCTTGATCATTTATCATATTCAATTTTTACTTGAAAGAAACAACTTTTTTGCTTGTGAGTAATCTCGTGTTGCTCGTTGCACAACACTCACCCCGTTTGGTGCTTGCTACTCAATGCTGTCACCTCTCCACGCTTGCCGCTCGCCGCTCAACAACCGTGCCACTCTCCTCCCTTTGTTGGCCTCGCTCGTCATCAAGTAAATTAAAAGGAAATAAAACCCTACTTAAAAACCCTCTTTGTTCATGAGCAATGCTCACCATTCGCCGGTTGCCTCACGACTCGCTCTCGTCTCGTGGCTCTCCACTATTGATGGATATGTAATTTGAAATAATATGTTTATCTTTAAAGGGAGTATATATATATTGGCTAGTCCTGGCTTGACTTTGGAATCGGATCAAACACATAGAGTTGGTCCGATCCTTGGTCCAAAGCTCAATCAGGTTGGTAATTAGTCCAAAAAATTGGGGATCAATATTGTACGAGTTGGTCTCTAGGTTAGGTATTGGACTAGTTCAACTCGAATCATGATCACCCATAATATGAGGTCATCAAGTTCACTGTACATGAAAATAGACGGGCCAGTTGGGGCTTATTGTTACTTGATGAGTGGTATACAGTCTTCTTCTTTTTTCATGTTGACAGCTTGGCATAGACGTACAAAGATTACTTTGCTTCTCATATTAGAATTGCTTGAATGCAATAGCAATGGGAAGATTATTATATGCACTTGGTACATTAAGGGCATATGATTTGTTGGATTATATGAATCTTAGTACATCGAATTGCATTGAAGAATCTCGCATCGCATTTTAGCGAACATCGTTATCAACAAACTCCAGGGATGACCCAATCAAATCTCTTGACAGCCAAGTGAGAAAGCAGTGCTTCCATTCAAAATAGTAGTTGTGATTTTTCCGTATACTCCGTGCTCCTTTTTATTTGAAAGAGACTTGTTTACCTTATTTAGTTGAAGACAATTGTCTAAATTCTTGCCCTCTGGCGTTAAAACAAAATATTGCACCATTTTGTGTACCAAATCCTCGTATCCTCTATGGTCCACTACTAAATATTCTTGTTCCTCATAATGATCTACGGGATTTTATCGATGATCTCTCAGCCTCATAATAGGATGATCAAGTACAATGACAATAGCTGCACCCAAAAAATATAATGATGATTTTCACATCACAGTGAATATGTCTCCCTGGTTTTTATTTCAGCGAGCTCTTGTCACATAACATCGTATGTTAATTTAACTATGTTGCTCCTGTAGGTATTAAATTATTAGAATCTTCGAATCTTGAAAATGTTGAATTAATGAATATATTTGTAGAACTATTAGCTTATGAAAGAAGTCAATTTTTACCTCACGAATTACAAATATAATGACCTTTGGGTGCCTTACAACAAAGTAGCCCTCTTCTATGAATATTACAAATTATTGGATACTCTTCACGTAGACTTGACATGTGCCCATAACCATACTTATTGTCATGTAAAGATGTATCAAAATCATAAAAAGAAAAATTTCACTAATTTTTAGAATTTTTTGATAATGAATTGCAATATATATTTAAAGAAGAGTGGCATCCTAGAATACATATGTAACTATAGTTCCAAGCAAATATAAAAAGCAGGTGACTTTGAATTTTGTGCTTTGTATGCGCAAATAAAAAAAAGCAAACGTATGCTGTAAGAGTTAATAATAGGGAACAAATATGATAATGGTAATTATCTTCATAAAATATGCTCGACTTATATAGAAATCAGCCATTAATTGACATTGTTTTTGTTTTTGTTTTTTTGGTGCCAGCCAATGGATGTAGCTACTGGGTCTCCAGCAATGTGTTTTCTCCTCAGATTAATCTTGGGCATGAGAGTGGATCAGAACTTTTACGCAACGTTCAATCAAGCCTATGATTATTATTTTTAATTGGGTCCTTCAATATATATACATATTTGTATCAATCCATCTATCTAAAAAATTTGAGAAGGTGCTGCCATTATGGCACTAGGTTACAATTAATTGCTATCGTAGCACCACATACGATATTAGACGTGGCTATTGAAATTCTTAAACAATATGAAAAGTTAAATATTTTTTGAATCCTAGGAAGGAGCAAAATGTGAGGAGTTTGCCACATGTGCTGTGAAAATCGGAACAACTATGGCCCAAAGATGCCGGGAAACATATATATATATATATATATATGTATGTATGTATGTATGTATGTATGTATGTTGTTTTTGAGAGAGAGAGAGGGGGGATGGGAAGGAGAAGAAATGGGTGGGATTGAAGCCCTTAAATGCAACAGGTGCGGCACAGCCCAGATGCGGGAACTCCATCCCAGATGCACCCCCGCGTCGGGGGCCGCAGCCACGGAGGTCGCCTTATGCGCAGGCTTTGAAACGGAACCTTAAATTAATAAAACTTAAACTTCTGTCACTCATTTCAGATTTTAAGTGACTGATTAGTTTATTGGAACATTATAGTAAATAGTAAGTCAAATGAGGTGGCTCATTATGGAGGGAAAGGACTTTGGAATTTCTACTGAGAATGAAACTTATCTGTCAATTTTTATTTTTAATAAGTAAAGGGAATATTCTGAAAGGGATTTTATTGAGGAGCTCCTCGAGAGTACTTATTGAATAGCCAATTATGAAACTTGTAGATTCGAAGAACAGATTTTTCTTGTGCTGAATCAAATGAATACTTCGAGAATTGAAAATTTTCTCTATCTTGTGAAACAATCACGGCTCTAATTTTAAGTGAAAATGAAAGCAGTGTTTATATTCAGGCAAGTTTTCAAGGAAAATCTAGGTAGCACCGACATGCGATACGACACGAGTGTCCGACACGACACGACACGTTGACACGTCATTTCTAAAAATAGAAAATTCGACACGTTGCGACACGTTGTATATTAAATAAATATTTTTATTTTTAATTAATTTAATTCAAATTCATAAATAAATAAATAATTAAAAAAGAGCCTATAATAAATTTACACTAATAATATTAACAAATCAATTCATTTGAAAATCCAAAGATATATTCATAGCTAATGCGAAACATTTTTTTAATTTTAACAAAAGTTATCGATTAAACTAATAATTAATAAGAAATTAGAATCAATTTATTTAAATAAATCCATGATTTTTAGAATGATCAAAATTTATCATTATTCAAAATTCAATACTTTTATTTTTCGAAATTATTTTTTAATTGTATTTATTTAATTTTCTGATTAAAAAACAATCCCCAAATCCATCCCTCATTTCGTGCGTCCTTTTCCCCCACCCCAAGCTTATTTTACTTTTTTTCCTCCCCACGACTTGACAGTGACAGGTAAGCTGTCACTTCCCCTCCCCCTCACGCCTTTCTTATTTTTTTTGGGTTTCTTTATGAAAACCCTAGCGAGCCGCCGAGCCCCCTTTTCCTATTCCTCCTTGCCGCTTGCCGCACGACCCCCTTCCCTCCTCTCCTCTTCCTCTCGTCGCCGATCCATCGCAACAGTGGCGGCCCTCGCTGCTCTCTCTGGCCGTCTCTCGTCGTCGCGGTGGTCCGTTCGTGGCTTCGTCTCGCCGGCAGGAGTTTGCCTTCTTTTTTTTCTCTCTATTCGGGTCTTTCTCTAGCCGTCTCTCGCTGTCGCGGTGGTCCGTTCATGGCTTTATCTCGCCGGCGTTCGCGGCCTCTTCTCTCTCGCCCTCTCTCGCCTCCACCCTCCATCAGTCTTCCGGACACATGTCGACACGCGTGTCGAGAAAAGTTGACCGCGTGTCGGAGCGTCGACACGCTCGGACACGCGGTCCACGCGTGTCGGATTTCCGTGGTCAACTTTTCTCGACACGTACGGAAGCACGGACAAAAAACCCAGCCCGACTCTCTTGTACGGGGTCGTAATTGATGACCCGGTCTTCCAATGTGATCACTGACTTGGCCGCCGCGGAGGCATATGCATCAGCGAAAGTGGGATTATAAAAACCGGAGAGAGGAGAGCCAGAGGAAAGCACAGATTGGAGAAACATAAAAGATGAAAGCGGCGGTGTTGTGTTTCCTTCCGATGGCCTTGGCCTTGGCCACTTTTGCCGAGAAGGACAACTGCAACCGAAGGTGCGGCAACCTGAACGTGCCTTTCCCATTCGGGCTCGACGAAAGTTGCGCGTGGAACTCCGAACTCGCCCTCAAATGCAACCACACAACCAGGGAACTGATCCTCGGCAAAAACATTCCGGTGCACAACATATCCGTGGAGGACGGGACGATGACCATTGGCAATTTCATAGCATACAACTGTCGTAACAAGAGTGGCGGTCTCCTCAATGGCTCTCGCCTTAAACGACAGATCAGATTGGGCAAAGACGGGCAATATACAGTCTCGGACACCCGGAACAAGCTCACTGTCTTCGGTTGTGACACGTCAGCTCGTATCTCCGACGCTGACGAGACTTTCGGGAGTGGATGCTTCTCCTATTGCCGCGAGGAGGTCAACTTCACAGCCGAGAGTGCTTGCTCCGGCCTCGGGTGCTGTCAGACGTCGATCCCCAAGAGCCTGAGGAGCCTCTGGATAGAAATGAGCAGCTCAACGAATTACACCACAGTTCGGAACTTCAGCTCTTGTGGATCAGCATTCGTGGTGGACCAGGAGACGTTTAATGTCTCCGATTACAAGCTCCCTGTCCCGGCTGATATGCGAGAACACGTTGACTCAAAGGTTGTCCTGGATTGGGTAGTTGAACGGAATTTGACCTGTAAGGTAGCGCAATCGAACCGATCGAGCTATCCCTGCGGCGCCAACAGTAACTGCTCTTACTTCGAGAACGGGCTGGGTTATCGCTGCTTCTGTAAGCCTGGGTACACGGGGAATCCCTATGCCCCCCCGCTGTCCCCAACGTCTGCAGGATGTGAAGGTATTCTTCTGTTCTCTTTGCAAGCCAAAATTTTTTCGTTTGGATTGGGCTATAATTTCCGTGATCCAGCCTCCTCAAGCCAGTTCTTCATTGAGTTGAGTTAGATGCTTCAATACAACCAAGACTTTAATTTAAGAATCAAAATAACGCATGAACGTACACTTACAGTTTCACCTTTGATTTTGTTTGACATAGACATCGACGAGTGCGAGGATCCAGGAAGATATCCATGTCATGGGAATTGCAAGAACACAGCCGGGAACTACACATGCGACTGCCCGTTTGGCATGGATGGTGATGGCAAAGTCAGTTGCCAAATTTCTCGTCTTGCCATAATCGCTGCAGGTAACTCTAGTTCCCTTGTGATGGTCACTCAACAATCTAAGCTGCTCTTGCTCTAGACTACGAGCCCCCTTGCTGTTGATCCGGCTCATGTTTTTATGTTCTCAAATTGTTCTCACTCTAGGGGCAATTTTCCTAGAACTAGACTCTTCAATGATAACTTATCATTTTTGGAGTAGCATCATGATCTTTCCTTTCATATTGACACGCCCCGATCACCAATTTCGACTAGTTACAAATCCCCTAATGCAGACCCAACGCACCATTCAATAATAACCCACGTGCAACCCTTGGCAAATATAATAACTCAAATAATTTCACAAGAACATCACGAATCATGACACAGATGTAGACAAAGTGGCGGCATCAAAATAAACTTCCATTACTCAAAATGCTTTCAGCAAAACTAGCAATTTAGAGTCTATAAACTCGTGTGCTTATGAGTATAAGCCCATTCACTTAGCTTCAAGAAACAACCACTCTAGTATCACGGGTCAATGCTTGTGATTGAGACCACGTGGCAACTTAGGCTTCCTTTAATTCGTTGGATCACTTAAACTAAGCCTTTTTCCCAAGGAGCGAATGCTTTTTCACTAACTCACATATGTAGTAGAGAGAGAAGCTCTAAGAGAAAATGCACTTCTATTGATCAAATGGGGAGAACACTCCTATTTATACATGAGGATTTTCAATTATTATCGTCTCAACTGCTATCTATCATATTAAATACAAGACTATCACATATCCCATTAAGTGCATGAAATATTTTGGGTATCCATTCCCCGTACTATCCTTGAGAGTATTCTAGATTTCTTATGACAATCCTAGAGCCCAAGACACTTCAAGTCTTGCCGATCGTATGGACCATCTCTCTTTGGCTGCTCGGGTCTTGAAATCTCCATGACAATAGTATCTCAAAGTTCTTCCTCTAAAAGTGCCGCTTCTCCTCTGGGGAGTTTCTTAGGATCTTTGGGGAATGAGTACTCAATCACTTGATGATTATCACATAAAAAAATTTGAAATTTTTTGTATTGCGATAATTTGAATAGAAACTACGAAAATTTGTATGGTGTTAGGATCTGTTATGACCTGAGATTCCGTTTCCCTTCCCCTCCTTTTTTGCTTTTTCTTTTCCTTTTCTTTCTCAGTTTTCACCGAGAGAGACACACGGCCACACCCTGTTTTCCTTTCTTTCGTCGTATCTCCACTGCACCCACCACACTTATTTTTTCTTTTAATACACCCCGACCCCTTTTGGACCTTTTAAACCTCTGATGCAAGGTCGTCGGCCCCGACGTGACCTCTGTACACACAGAGACAGAGAGACCGCCGTGGGGGCCCTGGGAGCCCCGCGGGGAGGGGTGTGTTGCTTGTGCGGCTTTGAGCACTGCTTATGGTGTCTTCGACGGGCATTTAATGGGAAATGGCTCTTACCGCACGTGCATGTGATTTTTCGGAAAATGTGAGTGTGTTTCGGTAAAGTTGGGGCATTTTTTATGGTGTGGCTTAATCCGGTTACACCATTTAGTGGCTGATGTGTCAAGTATTTAAGTGGATAAATGTAAGAACAAATTTTAGTTCTAAAATTTACCAGGTCCAAATTCATTACTTGTCAAATTAAATCAATCATTCGGGAGAGAAATTAATATATCCATTTTGTCAATTTTGCGTGGCAGTCATTTTTGCGGTAACGCTGTGCATAGTTGTTAGTGGCCTAGTCTTGCTCATATGCAAGAGGAGGGCCAAGGAGAAACACTTCAGGCAAAATGGAGGAGAGATCTTGAAGCACCAGAGAGTGAAAATCTTCACTGAGGCAGAGTTAGCTAAAGCCACCAATAACTACGATGCTAGCAATAAACTCGGTGAGGGTGGTTTTGCTTCAGTTTACAAAGGAAGAATCGACGGTGACATATTAGTCGCAGTCAAGAAGCCTAGAGATGTCCCTATCAAGAAGCCAAAGAACATGAACAAGGATGGCTCTCTAAGCACTCATGATGAATTCCTACATGAAATCGGCATCATTTCACAGGTGAATCACAGGAACTTGGTCAAGCTCATGGGCATATGTTTGGAGACAAAAGTGCCATTGTTGGTCTATGAATTCATCCCTAATGGGACTCTCTATTACCACATTCATGATAAGAGATCAACAGTCTTGCAATCATGGAAGAATCGCCTCAAGATTGCCTTGGAAGCTGCCTTGGCCCTCGAGTACTTGCATTCCTTGGCTGATCCGCCAGTCATTCATAGTGATGTCAAGTCTCTAAATATACTTTTGGATGAGAAATACTTTGCTAAAGTATCTGATTTCGGAGCATCGGTTTTGATATCACCTGGAAAGATCCATATAGTCGAAAGAATACAAGGCACAATAGGTTATCTCGACCCTGAGTATCTCACCACTGGGGAATTAACCACGAAGAGTGATGTTTATAGTTTCGGGGTTGTCCTTGTAGAACTCCTTACTGGAGAGACGCCGATTCGGCATGGAAAATCTGGAGAAAAAATCAACGTCATCCAATCTTTCATCTCTGCTGTGGAGGACCAAACACTCCTCCATATGATAAATTTTGAGGCATCCAATGAAGGTGAAGTGCGGGAGATCGAGGCAGTCGGTTCGCTCGCTAGAAGGTGCTTGAACTATAATGGCATGAGTAGGCCAGCAATGTGGGAAGTGGCTGAGCAACTGGCTGGGATTAACAAGAGCTTGTGGGCCGATCAATGGAACAACGAGGAGGCTCAAAGTTTACTCAATGGGACGAGATGTGATTCTCTTTCGACTTCAATTAGTGCAATGAACAAACCGGAGTCGACCGATCTTCTAGTATTTGACATCGAGGCGGACACAACTAGTTCTAGCGTCTAATTCATGGTTTCTAGCGTGGGGCTATGTACAAGAAACAAAACCAATGGTCGTATGTTCGTCCTTGATATTTCGATTGAGGTCCTGAATAAGTAGCTATTTTGAATTCTTTATAAGGGATGACTCTATTTTAAATAAAATACGGCGGATTATGCCTGATTGTACTCACTTCTATTCTAGCTATAGATTGTAGAGCTATGAGGAATAGCCATTTTATTTAATGGATGAATAACTATAGAAGATTGCTAGAATATCTATTCAAACAATTTAACAGGAAATTACTCTTTTGAATTTCAGCTTCACATATTATTCGCAAACCTCATGTGGGACTAATAATTTTCATTTCACATCTCATGGAAAACTCTTTTTGCTCCGATTAGCCCTATCCCCTTATGGGGGTATTTTGGTGACCGGTTCTATAGGATTTGGACAATCCTATTTGTTCAAATACCTAGCAACAAACTCCTATGTTCCTTATTATTACCTTTACCAAAAAAAAAAAACTCCTATGTTCCTTTCATTACAGTATTTGTGAACAAGTTCTTGGATAACAAGCCTAAAGATTTTTATTTATTGATGATATCGATATTGAGGATAGTGACTGTTGACACCTAAATTTTGGCAATCTGTTTAGTCATTTATTGCATAAAAAATTAGGGATTAATTTTATCCCCTGAAAAAAAATATTAATTGCATAGCATATAGATTTAGGTGCATTTGTTTTAATTTGCATTTTTTTACACTTATTTATTGGACCAATGTCGGATGGGTTGAATTAGTGGTTTTAGGTTTTAAATTAGCAGGCCGGGCTTGGCCCACGAAAATAGTACAAATTGGCCCGAGCCCGTTTTTTGAAATTGCGATTTGAAAAGAGGATTTTTGAAATTTAAGAAAATTGGGTTTTTGATCTTATCTTTAAAAATCAGTAGAAAATATTTAGGAGATAAGAAAAATAAGAGCATTTTGTGATTCGGAGGTTATAGGAAAATCTTCGTGTATATTGAAAAGTGGATGAAATATTTCACGAAGATTTTCATCTTATTTGCCTATAAAAGGGAGCCGTATACGATGAGAGAAAAGGGGGCTTCTTTTCGTAAAAAAAATTGAAAAGCGAAAAGAGAGAAAACAGAGAATAGGGTTTCGGTTTGTGGGAGAGGAAAAGAGAAAAATAAGCAGAAAGTAGAGGGGAAAGCTGCAGCAAGTGACGTGAGAAGACGGGAGAAGAGGGAAAAAAAAAAACAATTGACAAGACCCCTACTGTTCATCTTCTCCAAAGGGTTCTTTTGCTGCGTATCCGCCTCAGCCAGCCCAGCGCCTGATTCCCCTGCTGCCGAGCCACCGCTGTGCCGGCACCGCATCTCCAGTGATGACCTGACGCCGAGCCACTCCCTGCGGTCGCAACCAGTCCCGACGCAGAAGCCGGTCGCCGATCCGTCGCGTGCCTCCACCTCGATCAGCGCCCCTGCCCCGACGGACCCGAAGCCTCGACGCTCCACTCTCCGCGAGCAAGTCCTAGCCGTGCTACAGCCGAGCCGCCTTCCCCGCGCCGACGTAGCCGCCGGTCTCCGTCCACGAGCCCCGACGCTCGCGCATCCGCCTCGCCTGGGACTTGCAGCTCGGCCCGTTGGCCTCCGCCAGAGCTAGACCCGAGTCAGATCGCAGTCCTTTCCGCCCCGGCGTTGCTGTTCAGCCCTCGGCCCGCGACGCTTCAGCCAGCCTAGCGCCTCTGCTCCGCCTGACAAAGCCGCCGCTGTGCCGATCCGAGTCTTCCCCCCGAGTGACTCCCCTGTTCTGCTGCCTGTGTGTCCACTTTGCCGGTGATCCGCCTCAGCCCGAGCCTGCACCTCCGCCCCGGCGTCTCCTGCGGCCCGCACCACCTCGCCGTCAGATCCCAAGCCACCGGTGACCCAGAGTCGCAGCCGAGTCGAGATCCAGCACCCGGAGTCCCTCTGCTTGCAAATCCGAGGTCCCCGACGACAGAAGTCCCAGACCCAGCTCGACGCTTCCCTTTCGCCGGTGCCGAGCCTCATCGCAGCCACCAGAGGCCTCCCGCCGTCCCTGCAGCGCCCCGCCGGCTGAAGCTCGTGATCCGAGCGCCCCGACGCAGCTCCCGCGACGTAGGCCCATACCGACCCACGACAATCTCCTCGCCGGAGCTCCTCACCGTGCACCTGCTGTGCCCTCGCCGGAGCTCCTCACCGTGCACCTGCTGTGCCCTCGCCGGAGCTCTGACGCCGGCCATCCTCCACCACGAGATGCCAAGCCACCGTTCAAAAACAAAAGAAAAAGAGAAAAAGAAAAATCAGATTAGGTAGTTTTTCTTTTATTATTTTTATTATTATTTCTTTAATATTCTGTTTTAGTAGAATTGTTTTAGTAGAATTGTTCATAAATATGTGATTGAGATCCCAATATGAAATAGTCCCTCAAGCTTGTGGATTGATTGTCCGATTTTCGCGCCCAAATCCGACTCACAATCCCTTATAAAAATCAACAATCCAATCCAATCTCAAGCCCGAGATTTGATTTGTGATTTAATTTAAAATTACCAACCCGATCTCACGCAAGAAGATATGGTTCGTCAATTTTAGATATCAATCTTATCTTATTTGATTCGCTTGTTGGTTGAGTCAATCTTATTTTTTTTTTTTTGGTAAAGGTAATGGATAAAAAGCTAAAGACAAATACAAAAGCGGCACCAAAGACTTACACTCTAACTACAGTAAGTAGAAAGAGTGGAAGGGAGCCGAAGAAAGAGCCAAAGGCAAAGAGAAACAAAAACAAGAAAAACAAAAAGCGACCAACACAGTCACTAAACAGAAGTCACGACAACCAACACGAAATCTAGGCAATTCAAAAAACAAAGAGACCAAGAACGGAGAGCTGAAGTAACTTGAAGCAGGAACGCGATCCAAGCAACAACCTATAGAGTCGAAGTACGGCCTGAGAAAATGGAGGGATGAAAGCCCCAGCCCTCCAAGACGCCTATTTCTCGGGATATCTCGGAACATTAGAGAAGGTAAGCGCTTTCTCCTTTACAACTTTGATCAGGTGATTTTTCAAGGCAGAGACGATCAAGGCTTCCCCACGGAATATAATATCATTCCTTTTTTTCCAAATCAAGTAACATAAGGCAGCAAAAGAAAATCTAGCAATACAGTAGAAGAACCCTTTACTTGGATAAGAATTTAATAGCCCAAGATAGGTTATCCACCCACAGTCTCGCTCGCCAAGGTAAGTTACACCTTGTCGCCCAAAAGAAAGCAAGAGAAGCCGAGACATGGCAATCAAAAATAGGTGATTGATGGAATCTGAACTTCATTGCATAACGCACAAGTGCAAAAGTCGATTCTTCTATGAGAGAGAAGGAGCTCCCGGGTAGGCAATCCATTCCTCGTAATCAACCACAAATTAAACTGGAATCTAGGAGCAATATCAGAGTTCCAGATAAGAGAAGCCCAAGGCACTCGGTTTTTTCCTGTTCTGATGTAATCCCATGCAGAAGCCACCGAGAAGGATCCGGAGGGATCCCGACTCCAAAAGAAATGATCCAGAGTAGAGGATGAAACGGGAATTGAGAATCCCAAGCTTTGAAGGAAAAGCTCAAGGAATCGCCCATAGGGGATAGAAGATCCGCGACTACGCATTCTTTGGAAGACCAGATGTTTCAATAAGAGGAAGAGGAATAAGCCGATCAAGAGGGCCCTCCGAAAGCCAGCGATCAAACCATAAGGAAGTCGAAAGGCCATTTCCAATTTTCCGAGAAATAATGGCCTAAACTCCGCTCTTAGAAGTAAGATTTTTTCCAAGCCCAAGAGCAAACGAAGGTGAGGAAGAGATCCAAAAGTTGTCCCTTTTTAAGAAAGTGGAGTGAATCCAACGACACCATAAGGATTCTTTGTCTCGTGAAAAGAATCCAAATGTATTTAAGCATCGCTGATTTGTTACAATCTTTCAACTTACGAATACCCAATCCTCCTTCATTTTTAGGAAGGCATACTTCATCCCATGCAACCTTAGCCCCGCCTCTGCCAAGAGTGGCGCCTTTCCATAGAAATTGTCTCAAGATTTTCTCAATACTATTTAGGATTGAAACCGGCAAAGTAAAGACACTGGACCAATACGCTTGAATAGAATGTAGGACTGACCTTATAAGTTGTAGCCTACCCGCAAAAGAGAGGAAGCGTTGAGTCCATGACTGGGCCCTGGCAGTAATCCGAACAATCAAGGCCACGCAATCTGCTTTCCCAAGACTGGAGGAGATGATCGGTACACCTAAGTATTTCACTGGGAGCTTTCCTTCTTGAAACCCAAATGCCATAAGAATATAGTTGTGCAAATGAAGGAGCCCCACCCGATAAAAAGATTTCGCTTTTGTTCTTATTCGGAAGGAGCCCGGTCCAAGAAGAAAATAGATCGAGGCCCTTTTTCAGAAGAGTAATGGAAGGCCAGTCTGCCTGACTGAAGAGGAATACATCATCAGCGAAAAAGAGATGAGAAAGACGGACTGGTTTACATCTCCAATAATACTTAAACTCCCTCCGAGCAGTATTTGCATTCAATATTCCAGAGAAAACCTCCATTACAAGTGTGAAGAGGTAGGGGACATCGGATCACCCCGCGAAGCCCCCTCCCACCCGAAAAGAAGCCATGTAGTTCTCCATTAATAGAAATAGAGTATTTCGAGGTCCGAACACAAACCATAATAAGTTGAGTAAGAGGTTCAGGAAAGCCAAATGCCAACAAAGTAGTTTGAAGAAAGTCCCAATCAACAGTATCGAAGGCTTTCTGAAAATCAACCTTTATTGCACACTTGGGAGTGTAAGGTTCTAGATGAAAGCCAGCAAAAAGCTCTTGCGCCATCATTATATTATCCCTAATCCTTCTCCCTTTAACAAATGCATTCTGGGAAGAATCAACCAAATCGTTCAAGACAGCAGCTAGGCGATTAGCCAAGATTTTTGTGATGAGCTTGTAAATAGTATTACAGCAAGCGATAGGTCGGAAATCATCACGGCACAAGCATTAGGCACTTTAGGTATCAAGGCAAGAATGGTATTATTTACCTCTCTCAAAAGACGGCCTGAAGAGAAGAAATCAGAGACCGCCTCCGTCACCAACGGGCCAACAGTCCCCCCAGCAAGTCTTAAAGAACTCAACAGTAAAGCTGTCAGGACCCGGGGCTTTTCCTTTCGAGAGAGAAAAGAGCGTATCTTTAATTTCAGATTCCAAGACCGGTCTAGAAAGGGAGAATACCTGATCAACCGATAGAGGTCTTCGAATGAACTCTCTAACGTCCTGCAATGAAGGCTTGGATAGCATCGTTTGAGGAGATAGGAGATCATCGAAGAAAGAGACAAAAACCTGAGGAACCGCTAAAGGGTCACTGATCAAAGCACCCGAAGAATCCTTAACTGAGAGGATTCTATTCCTGAGCTGCCTTCTCTTGACGGAATTATGAAAAAATTTAGTATTTCGATCACCTTCCTTGAGCTAGCGGATTCTTGATTTCTGCTTGTAAAAAGATTCCTCATCTCTACGCAAGTTCACAAAGAGCTTACGGTGCACCTTCTCAAGATCAAGAAAGTCAGAGTTGGTCGGATCAAGATGGAGATCAAGCTGAGCAAGACAAAGAGCTTCTCTAGCTTCCGCTGTCCTCACCGAAATATTGGAGAACTCCTCCCTATTCAGTTGTTTGAGCCGGCTTTTTAGCACCTTCAGCTTGGATACTAGTTTGAACATAGGAACCCCAACAACCGGAGTATCCCAAGCTTGCTGAACGATGGAAGGGAAGTCAGAATGTTTAGCCCAAAAATTAAAATATTTGAAAGGCCTTCTTTTAAAAAGCGGGTTGAGGACTCTGACAACCATGGGCGAGTGATCCGAGATGCCCGGATTCAGGAACGAGGCCTCAAAGAAGGAGAATTCCATATTCCATTTAGAATTAACCAAAACACGATCGATTTTCCTCATTTTTCTAGAAGTACCAGCAGATGTCGACCAAGTAAACCGAAGGCCAACATACCTAAGATCACCCAATTCAGTCTGAGCTAAGCAGTTTCCAAATTCATCAAAATAAGGAATCCATAAGCTGGAGCCACCAAACCGGTCCGAAGGATCTTTAATGGCATTAAAATCTCCAGCTACCAACCAAGGCATATCCTGCATAAGATTATTCATACGAAGCAAGTCCTCCCAAAGAGGCCGGTGGCGACTGAAAGAATGTTCTCCATAAACAATAGACACGCAACAAACCATACCAGTCAGGGAGTATGTCAGTCGACCATGTACAGCTTGATCACGATCGACAACATTTCATAGCTAACATACTCGGGTTCCAGCCCACCCAAATTCTTCCACGAGGGGAGAAATCATAATTTGCAACCCAATTCCAACCATTAAAAAAGGAGGAGGATATAGATTCAAAAGAAACTTCAGAACTTTAGTCTCGATAAGGCCAATAAGGCACAGATTGTGGGTGGAGACAAATCTCCTAACTTCGCCCGCCCGCGACGGGGTTCATGAGGCCTCTTATGTTCCAAGCACCTATATACATAATTAAAAAGAAGAAGGAGAAAATTACCTCTTCTTGGTGGCCCTTTTCCGACCCACAGTCGGATTAGGAGCCATAGAAGGAGGAGGATCCGGGCATATAAGCAGGAGCTTATCTTGTAGTGTCTCAACTGGGACATTTTTGTGAGGAGCTTTCGGAGAAAGGCATCCAACCGACAGCAGGTCCTCATTGTCCGAAACGGCATGAATGATGGAGTTACCAATCTCGTCTGAACAATCAGGTAGAATCAAATGAGGAGAGACGACTTTCGCTTTTGCCAAAGAAGAGCTTTCAACAGCTTTCGAGGAAGATAATGGGATTCCAGGGGTCTTGTGAGACAATGAAGCAGAACCAACTTCCTTAGATGCAGGGCCTTTTAGTTTTAGCTTTAGAGAATGCCCCCCTTCAGTGGGCAGGGCTAAACTAAAAGATGCAGCTCCTTTCTGGACCATCTTCTTATTTCTTTTTACTTGCTTCCAACCCGGGTCAGCAGAAGTATGAGGGATAGCAGCAGAGACAGTGGGCAAAGGCAACTCTTGAGCTCCTTCGCATCCAGAGGCCATAGCAGTAGAATTGAGAGAGCTTGGAGATTTATCAGCAGTAGGATTTGTAACCTTATGCATTTCAGTGAGGGTCTCCTCTGCTGGAATAGGTCTAGCATCAGGCTTCTTAATAAACAAGGGGTTATCATGTGTTCTGTCCGAAGACTGAGCGAACTGAGGATGCGAGCTTGCTTGAACTGCAGGCCGAGATGAAGGGTTAGGAGATGAAGTCCCATCTTGAGGAGCATGGGGTCTAGCGATCAAAGATCGTTGAGCATTTGCAGTAGAGATCTGAGCAACACCAGCACTGCATTTGTGGCCAAATACACCACAACCTACACAAGCCGTGGGTCTCCATTCATATTCTACTTCCACGAAACATGAATTTCCTTGGTGAACCAATTCAATGGACTCACATGAAGGCTGCTTTGCTGTAATCTCTACACATACTCTAGCATAAGCCAGGGCTTTCATTTGATCAAGATTTACTACATAAAGCGGTTTACCAACCTTACTTGCAATCTTACTGATAGCCTGAGAAGACCAGAACACGGGAGGTAAGTTTTTAAGCCTTACCCACACAGGAACCGTAAGGTGGGAGTCCTTCCGCAAATCCAGGGCCGGTCTCCATTGTTGCAGCACAAGAGGTACCTTTGAAATGGTAATAAGGCCTCCTTCCAACACTTTTCTCTGGAACTCCCAATCCGGAATATGGAAATAGAAAAACCCCTTCCCATCAGCCATTAGTTCGACCAAATTAGGCCCCCACGCCTTTTTGAAAGCTGCTTCTGTAACTTTAAAAGGAATTCTTTTGCCCATATAATATCCAACGAGACACTCTTGAAGTTTCGGGTCAGCAGCCTGCAGATCATCATCAGTCATTTCCACAGATGGCCCATCATCGACTGGAGGAATGAACTCCAAGTCGTAGCCTTTGGTGGCTACTCTGGCCACAGCCACACTCGCCCAATTGCGCAGGTTTGAGTTTCTCGAGATTGCTCGCCGAGGTCGCTTGAACCCGATCTACCTCTACTTCTCCCTCGCGGCCCATCTCGGATCACGAGAGGAACGGCCTTGAACGGAAGGCTGCTTTGGACCAACAGGGGGCGAAGAATCACCCAAGTTCTCATTAGCAACACCGCCACGAGAGGAGGGGCCATGGTCAGGAACGGGAAGGCTACGAACAGCCCTTTCCCCCTCAATTTGGGCCGAAGAAGTTCCGGGATCCATAACAGCAACGAATTGCAGAGAAAGGGCGAGCAAACCCTAACCAAACTCGGCCATTTAAAGCCCAAATAGATCACTTACCAGGGCAAACTTAGGGGGGGTTGAAGAGGCCTACCAGGCGTCGTAAGTCCAACAACTGGCTTCAACGAACTGTCAGCAGAAAACAGGGCTTCGGACGCCCTTTAAGAGAGCTTCGGAGAACATAGGGCGCGCGGGAAAAAGGGCAAAGGTCCGAGACGGATGCACGGGCGTTGGGCAGCGGGAGCAACGAAGGCAACGACACTCGGAGCTCCGGCGACGGGGCCGCTGGTGGCTGCAGCGAGAGAAGCGTGGCTCGGTAGCGCAAGCGACGATTGAGAGGCGCTCGGGCGGAGGGCAGGGGCGGAGGCGCAGCAACGGTGGAGGGAAGGGATGGAGGCGCAGCGTCGGGCGGAGGCAGAGGCGCGGACGCCGGGCGGAGCTGCTGAGGAGGCAGGCGAGCGAGCGCTCGGTGGAGCGACGAGTCGGTCAGTCTTATTTTCATAAAAGAAAAATCCAAAAAATATTTGAGTTAGGATTAGATTTGCTGATTTAGGGTTAAAATTGCAATCTTATCTCGAGTTTTAAATAAAAAAATCCAAAAAAATGTTGAATTAAGATTAGGTTTGGTTATTATCTTTTATATTTAAAATAAGAATTTTATTTTAAATCATGGAAAAGAAAACCAAAAGAAAAAGCATTGCATGTGAAAATTTTAATTTCGAAATTAATAAAAAAGACACAAAAAAATCATCATGCATATGTCATGTAGAATTAGGGCATTCTTTGCACGTCATTGCATGGCTAAGATTGCATATTATAGGTTTAGATAATTTCTCCTAAATAGATTGCATGCTTATTAGGAAAATAAAAATCATGTGCACGTCATAGTTTCATACAATGCACGTCATTTAGTGATTTTTGTTAGGTGCATTTAATTAGAAATTGCCCGTCATTAGAATTAGGTCATTAGATTAATTTAGATTGCATATTTAAATGTTGCATTTCTTAAATTTCGAATCTCATAGAAAATACAAAAAAATTATTTAGAATAAATCATCTCATGCTTAGAATAGATTACATGCTTAGTTATGTCATATTGCTTAGGTCATATAGCTAAGTCATGTTGCCATGTCATATCATTTCATGTTAAATTAGTGGCATGCATTGCATATCGCATGATTTTCATTAATTAAGTGAAAACAAAAACAAAAATTGCGTTTTAATTAGAAATCATATTTAGGACTGCTGATGTGAATTCTAAACTAACAACGCAGATGCTTTCGTTGATATAAGGTAAGTCCTACAATTTATTCATTTGCTTTCTTGAGTGTTAAATTGGTGGTTTGCGTACCTGCATGGTCACCTCACATGTTAAGAAATTAAAATCAATTCAAGTTGCTTGCCAAACAATTTTTTTAAAATAAAAGAAAAAGGTACCGAAAGGGCGTTAGAGAAATCTAGCGTAATCAAATCTCCGAACTCATAAATCTCTGGTTCGTAGGAGTAAAGTGAATCTCCCATTACATTACTTGGGTTTCTAATCGACCCACCAAAAATAGATTAGTGGCGACTCCTAATTAAAAAAATTGCATGTTAACAATTCAAACCTAAGTTGCGAATTGGTATGGGCTTGGGAGAGCCCGAGTTAAGTCTAGGCTTAACAATCCATTAGCCAAAACCTTAGGTGGTTCACACCCTAAAAAATTGGTCGCGACGACTCCACTGGGGACTTGAGTTAAAACTCTTAGTGGACTTAGGCCAATTTTTCTTTTCTTTTGAAAAATGTTTTTGTTTGGTAGCGAGGATCCCAGGTACGTCCCTAACATTTAAGGTGTTAAATGTTTTTGCAAATTGGGAGATATAAGGGGAGTAGTCTTTGCTAACCCTTGCCTTGCAGGTTGGCGTTGGGGATGAATGTTTTAAATTCAAACTATTGAAGTGTTATTTGATTTAAATTATTGTGCATGCCCTGCATTTAGCACTACACTATTGCACACACAACCTGCCGCCGAACCTGGGCCGCATAGGATCATTTAGGATGGTGTTGAGATGGATACCACTTCGACCGCATGCTCGCGGTACGAGTTGCCCATTTCAATTCCGAAGTTTCTTTCATGGTGTCAAGAGTACCCACCTCGGTCTGCATGCTCGCAACCCGGGTCGGCTCTTTGACCAAGCCGGAGTCATGAGGACCCGACATAGTCCACAAGCCCGTGGCTAGTCCGATCATCCTTGTGGCTCCACCTTGATAAGCCTTATAGATTAGAAATCGAGCCACTTACCATGCGCATGTCTATGTGATTGCCATTAATTTTCCTTGGCGAAGTAAGTCTTCTATCCCTATACCATGCAATTTATTTTGTCATATTCTTGGGTCGGTCCATGACAATCTAGGTCAATCATTGATTTGATTCATTTGTCAATTGGAAATGAAATGAGAAATTGCTAGGGAATGATGCATTTTGAAAAAAAAAACTTTGGAGAATTTGTTTTCAATTCATGTTTAGGAAATTTGGTCTTTTAGGGTGTCTATCTTTATTTTCCTAGTCCATTTTTAGGAAATGCCTTTCTTGGAAGAACTTTTCATGAATAAATGAAAAAAATGGAAAAATTGATTAGATCATTGTCATGGATCGACTTTCTATTTACCCTCATGCTTACATGTTCCCGTTTATTTGAATTAGGTGAATATGGAACGATCCCGCTCACCCATCTGTTCATGATTGAGAGCTAAAATGACAAATAAAAGAAGAGCTTATCTCGTCAAGCAAAAGTGCTGCGATTTATCTTTAGTGAGAAATTGCAACTCCAAAAGAGAGCCAAGAAGACCTTTTGAATCGTCTCATTTTCCTAAGGTAGTCGAATTTGATGCCATCATGAAGAGGGTAGCAACATATCTATGGAAGAATATCAAACCTGAAGGGCTTGCATCACAAGATCAAGAAGGGTGAAGAATTCAAGTACAAATGATTCATGGTCTTAAGTAGTTCGATTTCCTCATTTAATTAGGGGCATGCACCTTCCCCTGCATGGGAATTCTTATTGCTTTTTAGGGATTGATTTCAATTTATTCTGTGCTTGAGCATCACATTCCAATTGTAATTTGATTGATGGATATCAATAGAATTACAAGTTTTGTTTTGAGGACATGATGGGGTATGCCAAACCAGTCCAATGACGATATCCAACAATAAAAAGAAAATATCATCCAAGGAGAATTCTGAGGACTGGGCTTCTTCATGCTTCCTCATCCAAAAAAGTAAAAAAAAAAATCATTTTTTAAGCCATTTCCAAAAGCATGCATTAGATTAGCCCTGTTTAATTTTCTGACTCATTTGCTTCATGTTTCAGAGCATTACTTTCTTGACCCGATAAGAAAGCATCTGAAAAAGGCACATCAGGTTGCAATTGGTTCAATTGTTACTCAACAAGTTTCTAAAGAGTTAATGTCGGTCACATCTCGATACTACTTGAAATATCCATCTTGAAGAGCCAAACAAAGTGTGTTCCATTTCCATGCTTGACGGAATTTTCATTCTTGCCCATTAAATGAGGGGCAAGTTAAGAGAGGATCATCCATCTTTGGTGAAAGAGGTACATCTCGTCTTTGAACATAAATGATTTTGGGAGATGACGCTTTGTTTTTTTCTTTTCAGATGACGAATTGGGGGCACTACAGATTCTAGTAGTGACATGACTGAGACAAAATCTCGATCTGAGCCAAAATGGTTGTGCAATTTGAATTTACTTTGAGTTGCATAGTATCCTATTCATGCACGTTCTCTTGTGCGGGGGCAAAAAGAATGGAGCATTCATCAAATTAAAAAGCGGATTTTCAATCCCCGGGACATCCATTGCTGAGACAATCCCTCCATGGGACAATTCCTTGAATGAATGCTGAAAACCATGTTTTGAGTGCAATAAATTATTTGTTTTGAAGTCACAAACACTTTTCATGCTTAAAGTTACTGGACTCTTTTGAAAAGAGAATTTTCATATTGATTTAGCTCACCAATTTAATGTGGAGATTTGTCAAGATATACAATTTAATGGAGTGACTTCAATGCTTAAGAATGCTGAATGAGACGTATCGGGATGATGAAAGGCAAGCCTTATCCTATACACAAAATCCCATACTTATACACTTGATACACTTGTGAGATGAGTGTTGGAAGTTCCATATCCGCAAGGTAAAGAGTTCTCTCGCAAAAGGTACGATAACCGAAATGATGAGAGGCAATTCATTTCTCTATCCTAAACACTACAAGTGATCCGTTGCTTAACCCTTTTGAGCCCATACACTTATGGATATTCTTTTCAAATTACCCCTGTCAAGAATCACCCCACATCGGGGCAACTAAGAGATCAAATGGCATCATGAGGTGAGGAAAATGAATTGAAATTTTCTTGCTCTCACTTGCATCAATCTTCAAGTCATGCTATTACATTGAATTCATGTGTTAATTTAAGTGCCTTAGGATGATGAAGAGCATTTCTTTCTTTATCCCATACACTTATATCCTTTGCATAGCCCATTTGAGCCTGCAATTTTATTTCTTTAAACCCAGTTGGTGATCATCCCCCACACTGGGGCAAGGCAAAAGCTAGATGAGGACCTTTGAAAGTTCAAGTGCCATTCAAAGTGTAATTGCTTGACACTTGCATTGTGCGCAAGAATTGAATTACTAAGGGGCATGAAAAAAAAAAACAATGTGCTGGTAAAAGCAAGGCCAATGCCCATGAAAAGAAGTGAAAAATGCATGAGAACTAGGGGCATGAAAAGTGGTGTGCCTGGTAAAAGCAAGGCCAATGCCCATAGATGAAAAAGAGTCAAGATAGGTGACATCAATTACAAGAATCGAATCCCAATAGAGCAATAGTCAAAGAACTCAAATGCTGAGTTTTTACAATCAATGGGGCATTTCATGAAGACGATCCCCAATGATGGAAAAGAAAACTGGTGGCAATGCCAAGATGATCACCAACTTTCACCCTTTACACACATTTTGAGCATGATGATCCTTTCATTTCTCAACCCATGAACCTAACCTATGTTACGTCCTTTTACAAAGTCTCTTCAGATTAGGGCACTTGAATTAACATAGGAGTTCACATGTTTTATGCATCGCTCGAAAAAGTGCGAGCAAGATTATTTCTTTCTCATTTTGCAGGGTTCTTGACTTGTAAACCCGGAGATGATTAAAGAGTTGTTCTTTCAATAGCCTTGACTCAAAGAGTCCCTTTGTTAAGCCGTTGACCGAGCCCTCATTATGGTCCTTGTTAAAGACCTCTCGGATTGGTAAGGTTGTACCGCTTGCGAGAAAACTCGGACCCTTGTTGGTGTGATGATAGTGAGATGGAGCGATTCTCATAAAATAGCCTCTAAATGAGAGTGAGTGAAAGTCCTTTCTAATTGAAGGTCCCTCATTTGGTATTCTTAAGAAATCCATGTCATGAGTGAAGATTGTCTTGAATGATAATTCTCTCCAATGGAAATTTGGGTGATGCAATGGTCATTATACATGAACCCCGATTGAGTTGATGAAAACCTCACTAAATTTTGAAATGTGCATTCTAGAGTAACTCAGTTGTCTATCTCTTTGATGAATGCATATAAGTTTTTGCTCTAAATCATGTCTGACAGGTAATTCAAGTTCCTTTCAGAATGTTTCATGATATTAGGAGATGAGAAACCTCCACCATGAGGTGAAAGACCTCCACAGGATATCTAAATTCCAAAAGACATTTTTCTCCAAGAATCGGAGATATCACCGAGGTAAGTATATCTCTACCATACTCTAAAATACTTGTCATTGTGCAGGTATTCTCTCTTAAGTGCATCGACACTTGACTTGATCAAGCTGTCCAGTTATATTGACCTGGCGTGCTTTCATAGCCCAGAGTCTTTTTATCGACTCGACGTGCTTTTGTAGCCCGATGTCCCTTTATATCGACCTGGTGTGCTGTCATAGCCCAGAGTCCCTTTTGAAAACACCGACCTCGACCGAGTTGTCCCCCAAATATTTTCCTCCCGGATTCAATCGATTAAGGCGACCGAGAACGGTTCGGGTCCTGGTCAGTTGACCTTTGTTGCAAGGTTGGGCGACCGAAGAATGGTTCGGGTCCTAGCCAAGCAAAACCTCGTTTAGGCGACCGTAGAATGGTACGGGTCCTAGACAACATTTATTGCTCTAACAGGCGACCGTAGAATGGTACGGGTCCCGGAAAAGCAATTTCCCCATTCAGAGTATTTCTGATCCGTAGAATGGTACGGGTCCTAGACAAAACCTATTTCCCTATTCGGGCGACCGTAGAATGGTACGGGTCTTGGAAGGTAAATCCCGTTTAGGCGACCGTAGAATGGTACGGGTCCTAGACACAATCAAACACTGTCATACTTGGGTGACCGTAGAATGGTACGAGTCACCCGGGAAAGCGAGTCTCTTTACAAAGCCATGTTACTATTCTAGGCGGCCGTAAAATGGTACGGGTCTGGACATGTAACACCAACTATCTTGAATCACTCTACCCTCTTTGAAGGTAAGTTATTCCAGGTAAGTTCATTTACCATTTGCATACAAATTGCATTCCAAAATTTCGACATCTCAGTCTGGATCTGGATGTCTCAATTCTATTCGTTGAATGTTTCACTCTGGATGTGAATATTTTTCGACCTTTCTCATTATACGTAGTCTGGATCTAGGTATTTCGAGCTTCTAAAATCGTGACATATCTGTCTGGACTTGGATGTCTTGATTATTTTCATTCAAACATTTCACTCTGGATGTGAATGTTTGTCAATCCTTCTCATTATACCTTAGTCTGGATTTAGGTATTTTGAGATTTTCAAAAATCTTGACATCTCAGTCTGGATCTAGATGTCTCAAATTTTTCCGTTGAACATTTCACTTTTGATGTGAATGTTCTTACCTATTACGCTTTTCAAGGAACCTGAGTGAGAGTTGGGTACTTGTGGAGTAAATAGGGATTTATCATGTACCTCAAAATGCTTTACCGCACTAATTGGTAAGTAATTGTAGGTACGTTCTTTCTTTTGACATCATGCATTTCCATGCATCATATAAATTGCATTAAAAAATGGAATTCATTTTCCGACAAAAAAAATCATTCAGTGCATTTGCATAGTCAAAATTTAGATCTCAATTTGTCTTTGAAGGCAACCTCTTCGAGCTCACCTTCAAAGAGGGGCAGCTGTTGACACCTAAATTTTGGCAATCTGTTTAGTCATTTATTGCATAAAAAATTAGGGATTAATTTTATCCCTGAAAAAAAATATTAATTGCATAGCATATAGATTTAGGTGCATTTGTTTTTAATTTGCATTTTTTTTTACACTTATTTATTGGACCAATGTCGGATGGGTTGAATTAGTGGTTTTAGGTTTTAAATTAGCAGGCTGGGCTTGGCCCACGAAAAGAGTACAAATTGGCCCGAGCCCGTTTTCTGAAATTGCGATTTGAAATGAGGATTTTTGAAATTTAAGAAAATTGGGTTTTTGATCTTATCTTTAAAAATCAGTAGAAAATATTTAGGAGATAAGAAAAATAAGAGGATTTTGTGATTTGGAGGTTGTAGGAAAATCTTCGTGTATATTGAAAAGTGAATGAAATATTTCACGAAGATTTTCATCTTATTTGCCTATAAAAGGGAGCCGTATACGATGAGAGAAAGGGGGGCTTCTTTTCGTAAAAAAAATTGAAAAGCGAAAAGAGAGAAAACAGAGAATAGGGTTTCGGTTTGTGGGAGAGGAAAAGAGAAAAAAATAAGCAGAAACTAGAGGGGAAAGTTGCAGCAAGTGACGTGAGAAGACGGGAGAAGAGGGAAAAAAAAAAACAATTGACAAGACCCCTACTGTTCATCTTCTCCAAAGGGTTCTTTTGCTGCATATCCGCCTCTCCCAGCCCAGGCCAATGCCTGATTCCCCTGCTGCCCGAGCCACCACCGTGCCGGCACCGCATCTCCGATGACCCGACGCCGAGCCACTCCTGCGGTCGCAACCAGTCCCCGACGCAGGCCGGTCGCCGATCCGTCGCGTGCCTCCACCTCGATCGGCGCCCCGCCCGACGGACCCGAAGCCTCGACGCTCCACTCTCCGCGAGCAAGTCCGAGCCGTGCTACAACCGAGCCGCTTCCCCGCGCCGACGTAGCCGCCGGTCTCCGTCCACGAGCCCCGACGCTCGCGCATCCGCCTCGCCCGGACTTGCAGGCTCGGCCCGTTGGCCTCCGCCAGCTGGACCCGAGTCGGATCGCGGTCCTTTCCGCCCGGCGTTCTTTGTTCAGCCCTCGGCCCGCGACGCTTCAGCCAGCCCCCAGCGCCTCGCTCCGCCCTGACGAAGCCGCCGTGCCGATCTGAGTCTTCCCCCAGTGACTCCCCGTTCGCTGCTGTGTGTCCACTTTGCCGGTGATCCGCCTCGCCCGAGCCTCGCACCTCCGCCCCGGCGTCTCCCCGCGGCCCGCACCACCTCGCCGTCGATCCCAAGCCACCGGTGACCCAGTCGCAGCCGAGTCGAGATCCAAGCACCGGAGTCCCTCTCGCTGCAAATCCGAGGTCCCCGACGACGAAGTCCCGAACCCGGCTCGACGCTTCCCTTTCGCCGGTGCCGAGCCTCATTGCAGCCACCCGAGGCCTCCCGCCGTCCTGCAGCGCCCCCGCCGGCTGAAGCTCGTGATCCGAGCGCCCCGACGCAGCCTCCGCGACGCAGGCCCATACCGACCCACGACAATCTCCTCGCCGGAGCTCCTCACCGTGCACTTGCGTGCCCTCGCCGGAGCTTCCGACGCCGGCCATCCTCCACCACGAGATGCCAAGCCACCGTTCAAAAACAAAAGAAAAGAGAAAAAGAAAAATCAGATTAGGTAGTTTTTCTTTTATTATTTTTATTATTATTTCTTTAATATTCTGTTTTAGTAGAATTGTTTTAGTAGAATTGTTCATAAATATGTGATTGAGATCCCAATATGAAATAGTCCCTCAAGCTAGGGATTGACAGTCCGATTTTCGCGCCCGAAATCCGACTCACAATCCCTTATAAAATCGACAATCCAATCTCAAGTCCGAGATTTGATTTGCGATTTAATTTAAAATTGGCCAACCCGATCTCATGCGCAAGATATGGTTCGTCAATTTTTAGATATCAATCTTATCTTATTTGATTCGCTGTTGGTTGAGTCAGTCTTCTTTTCATAAAAGAAAAATCCAAAAAATATTTGAGTTAGGATTAGATTTGCTGATTTAGGGTTAAAATTGCAATCTTATCTCGAGTTTTAAATAAAAAAATCCAAAAAAATGTTGAATTAAGATTAGGTTTGGTTATTATCTTTTATATTTAAAATAAGAATTCATGGAAAAGAAAACCAAAAGAAAAAGCATTGCATGTGAAAATTTTAATTTCGAAATTAATAAAAAAGACACAAAAAATCATCATGCATATGTCATGTAGAATTAGGGCATTCTTTGCACGTCATTGCATGGCTAAGATTGCATATTATAGGTTTAGATAATTTCTCCTAAATAGATTGCATGCTTATTAGGAAAATAAAAATCATGTGCACGTCATAGTTTCATACAATGCACGTCATTTAGTGATTTTTGTTAGGTGCATTTAATTAGAAATTGCCCGTCATTAGAATTAGGTCATTAGATTAATTTAGATTGCATATTTAAATGTTGCATTTCTTAAATTTCGAATCTCATAGAAAATACAAAAAAATTATTTAGAATAAATCATCTCATGCTTAGAATAGATTACATGCTTAGTTATGTCATATTGCTTAGGTCATATAGCTAAGTTATGTTGCCATGTCATATCATTTCATGTTAAATTAGTGGCATGCATTGCATATCGCATGATTTTCATTAATTAAGTGAAAATAAAAACAAAAATTGCGTGTTAATTAGAAATCATATTTAAGACTGCTGATGTGAATTCTAAACTAATAACGCAGATGCTTTCGTTGATATAAGGTAAGTCCTGCAATTTATTCATTTGCTTTCTTGAGTGTTAAATTGGTGGTTTGCGTACCTGCATGGTCACCTCACATGTTAAGAAATTAAAATCAATTCAAGTTGCTTGCCAAACAATTTTTTAAAATAAAAGAAAAAGGTACCGAAAGGGCGTTAGAGAAATCTAGCGTAATCAAGTCTCCGAATTCATAAATCTTTGGTTCGTTGGAGTAAAGTAAATCTCCCATTACTTTACTTGGGTTTCTAATCGACCCACCAAAAATAGATTAGTGGCGACTCCTAATTAAAACAATTGCATGTTAACAATTCAAACCTAAGTCGCGAATTGGTATGGGCTTGGGAGAGCCCGAGTTAAGTCTAGGCTTAACAATCCATTAGCCAAAACCTTAGGTGGTTCACACCCTAAAAAATTGGTTGCGACAATGACGATATTGATCATGACCTTGATACAAAGTTGGAGCTTCTAACTAGGATGAATGTGCTAAAACTTTTTGACTGAGTCAAAAAGGGGCGGTGGGACCCACTTTCAATTTTTTTAAAAAAAAGAAGAAGAAGGAAAAGGAAATAAAAGGTTGAAAAGTCAAAAGGAGTAGGAAAAGAAAAAAAAAAAAAGGGTGTTTAGCTCATTGGTCGAACCAATCCAGGAAGAGGAAGACAAGAGAAAAAGAAGAACAAAGAAGAAAAAATGGAAAGAGGAAAAAGAGGAAAGGGGTTTGCGCCTACCAACCACAGGCATCTCGCCTAGTCAATTCCATTCCATAACATAACACTCAGTAAGTACTCGTGCTCCTTGTTATTCAATCAGAGTATTTTTAGTTTTAGGGCTTAGAATTCAAAATTATGTGACAGCGAAGTCCTTTTTGAGTTGTTGAGCCCCACACACACACACACACACACACACACGATAGTTAAAGGTGTCTTAGAGCCATAGAATTTTATGGAACTTGATCCGAGCTTACGATTTGCCCTAAATTTTTTTTTGAAGTTTTCTACACATGATGAACAGTGCATGTCCAGCAATTTCAAGGTTGTATTTTGTTGGTTTTTGGCTTGATTTTGGAACGGTCAAGTTGGGATTCTTATTAGTATGTTAAAAGAGCTTTCTATTGATTATAATGACATTTGAAATAGGGTTTGGTGGAAAGAGTTATGACATAACCAAGTTTCACGCTCAAGCTCTGCATTACAAATGGCTTGAATAATCGCTTTGGATATGCGATTTGTTAGTATGTAGTTGTCGTTTTATGCATGGTTTAGTCGAGCTATTAGTTAAGATAATGTTTTACTTGGTTTTGATGATATTTCTCGCTTATATGATAGGAATGCAAGTTCATTGATTTAAGAGAGCTTTGTTTTGGTTTGGGGCATATCCAAGTGAGTGATGCTATCTCTTTTATGGATTTGTAAACTCATGTCTTGAAAGAGATAAAGATTTGAGTATTGTACAAGTAATTAAAGCATGTTTGTTGCATAAAAGTCTAGATCAAGTAATTGCTACCTTTTAATATTTGAGAACAATTTTATGAAAATGATTGTGAAATGATATATATGTATAGTTTTGTGAACTGGTTTATGGAATAACTTCTAAAATAATATTGATAAACGTTTTATGAAAAATGTTATAAAAGGTTATACATATTGATTTGTGAATTTGGTTTATGAAATGATATGAAAAATGCTTTACAAAAAGTATTTATATTAGATAAATTGAGTTACAAAAGGTCATATGATTAGTTTATGAAATGCATTGTGGATTATGAGACTGATTATGAATTGAATTTCTGGATATTGGAGGATGTGGGTTTAGTGTTCAAAATCAATGTGAGGTCATGGAAGGGCTTGTGGGTATGCATACTGGGTTTAGGATATCCTTTTAAGTCGAGTCACCATCTTTGTAGGTAGAGACCTTGCCAAGAGAGGAATCTTGGGTACCTTGTCACAAGACATTGTGTTGTGACCGTGGTTAGGTATTGAGCAAAGATTAATTGATGTGTGTTTTAATATGAGATGGAACAATGGATAGACCATTGACATGGTTTTTGATAGAGACTAATTAATGGACTTGACCATTGATGCTTCAATTGTCAAAATGGTTTAACTGAATATTTTCTGAATTGTATAAAGTTTGTTGAAATGAATCATCTCTTATATGATTTGTTGTGTATATTAAAGAGTTAGATAATGGGTTTCTAATAGTGTTTTATACTTATATATAAACATAGTGGTTGCTCGATTTACTTAAAAGAGATATGTGCTACTCACTGAACTTGTGATTGCTCATTCCTTTATTTCTCACACATTTCTCAGGTTCTCTGGTTATCAGCTAATAGAGCGAGAGCATTATCAATGGGGACGTTTGGAAGTGGACTTTAGGTATGGTTTGAGGCTGTGTCCTTTGAGTGGAAGGACGGCCATGTCATCCCCATTCTTGATGGTTTCGGGGCATGATACATACACCTTCCCTAATATAGCGTGAAGGCAATTTCCTACTTTTCAGCATTGAATTGGATTATTATCTTCTCTCTTCTTCTTTTTTTTCCTTCTTTGTCACTATAGCAAAAGATGCTGCTCCATAGAGAAGCAAGAGTTGTAAGAGTATATGAATTATATAAGGGTTAATATCATGAAAAACTCTAAACCGATGCATATGTGACAATTTTATCATTTGTTAGTTTTCATTAAATTTTACTGTCAAATTATTAAGTTGAATAATATATGACAGTTGACGGGTATACCAGTTTGGTGTTTTACTTTGCATTTATCAAATGTGTATCAGTTTGTGATTTTTTGGATATTAATCCAATTTAATGTAAATTAACAAATGTTAAATTTGTTATAAATATACCAGTTTAAGGTTTTTTTGTGGTTAAAAAATTAGTTTTGAGTAAATATATGACACGTGTATTAGTTTGGGGTTTTTTATGATCAAAAAGTTATTTTGGAGTAAGTTTATCATATATACATCATTTTGAGATTTTTCATAGTATTAACCCATTATACAACCCTATTCACAAAAGAAAATATTCGATTGCGAGTATCTTCATCCTGACCAATTGCACAATATTGTAAAAAGTTTTGGAAGTAGAGGAAGAACACCATGTGTAAGAGAACAACGTATGCGACTAAATGAAATGCAATTGCTGATTTAGGAAAGTGCTTTCCTTCTTATCGAAAAGAAAAGTTATCTTCCCAATCTAAACTTTTTGTTCTCATTCACAGACAACAAATTCTTTAAATTGAGTAGTTTTGTGTCATCCAAACACCGGAAAATCATAGAACAAATTTCCGAAAACAATTTTCATTCAAAAATACTAACCTAGTCTAAGAAATTAAAACAGGTTCTTAAAGCCTCACCAACAAAATACTACAAATTGTCCAAAAAAAAACATAACTGAAAAATAGATTTTAACTTAGGAGATACATACTAGACTTATGTGACATAAACTTACAGGACAACGTTGTCCTTGGATTCACGACTCTCTGAGTAAAATCATTCACTTGCCGACATTGAGTTCGAGTTTACAAATATCGCCATGATGATAATGACTATGGAATCATACTAACAATTTCTTATGTAAAACAACAATACAAATCATTGCGCAACAGCCTAAAAGTAATTTGCATATGGGTGGACTAGATATCTAAATTTTTATTTTGTTCTTTAGTTTCCACTTTTTTTATGGCTTTTATTTGCAACTGGATCTGCTTCGTTTGGGAATTGCTTTGTCAATGGAGCTTTGGGCCCTTTGGGCAAATATAAAAACCGTTTCGACAAATTTTTAGAAAATTTGGCAAAGATGGAATTGCAATTTCAAAGACCTTTAGCTCAAGGCAAATTCAAAGGCGTTTTGACTTTTGAACATTTCCAAGAATGTAAATACAATTTTTTTCTTCCAACTTTGTCCATTGTGATGGTGACGTTTCGCTTTTGGATTAGGAGGCAGTAAGTCAATGAGAAGAGTGTACACTTGAATAATTGAAATTGCAAGCCATAGATCTCAAAATGTTGGAAGGAGCAGTATTTTGCATAAAATCTATAAAATATTAACCGTGCTAAAATGCTAATGTATTACCATTTTGACGGTATCTGATATTTTGTAAAGAACAAAAAGCATATTGTATTGCACCATTAAGAAAAGCACATACTTGTTTTAATAATCTATGGTTAGATGCAGTGTGGCATTGCATCATAGGCTAAATAATGCACGTAACACCTTTCTTTAAAAGCAAGTTCACTTATTATTGCATCTAGAAGTCTGTAGGTTACCATATTACCAGTTTTCCTTAATTATTTACATTAGCGCTTTATGCTTTTTCTCACTAATTTGTCAAAAGAATGCAATGTAATAGGATCATGAGTCTATTTCCCAGCTTAGTGACAATAAAGATAGATCTTATATTGTATTGAAAATGGAAAGATTAACAGAAAGGAAAACTCTAATATTTTAGAAAGTGCTATAAATTAGGCTCCATTTGTTTAGCGAAAATGTGATTTTTTTAAAGAAAATATTCTCCGCAACTCAGTAAGGAAAATCTTCTTCTACATGCACTCTTTTTCAATAATTTCATTATTATAAATTAATTTTTTTAAATCAATTTTTTATTTTTATATTTAAAATATCGATTTTTTTATTATTTTATTTTTATTTTCTTTCTTTTTTTGCTTCTTCTTCGACCTGTCACGACCAGCACTAGGCAAGCTTGAGCCTTGCCACAAGTCAGCGAGGCTCGCCGGACTATGGGAAGGTAGAGCTTTACTTGATCTGGCGAGGTTGAGCTCACCCGAGACGATGACTTGAGCCTTGCCAACTCGCCGGATCTAACGAGGCTCGCATTCACCTAACAGCCTCAAGCAAGCTCGCCTAGGAAGCCAAAAAGAAAGTTAAGAAAAATAAATTAAAAAGAAAAATTAAAAATCGTTTTTTTAAATTAAAAAGGAAAAAATACAAAGAAAATGCATTTGGTAAAAGAAAGTGAGGTGAAAGAAGATATTAGAAAATGTTTTCCTCTTTCTCAAAAGCGGAAAATACTTTTCTCTATTTTAAAAAACCTTTATATGTTGGTAGAAAATGTTTGCTCTCACTAGTTTATTTTCTATGAAATGAATATTGGAAAATTTAGACAATGTTGTGTTAAAAGTTATTTTTCGGAAACAAACGAAGTCTTCCGTTCATTTCGCTGAAACTCTAGCATTTTCAGAAAATATTTTTAGAAAGCTATTTTCTAGAAAAATATAATTATTTTCTAGTGTTCATATGAAACCTGAAAATAAAGTGGAAAATATTTTCCATTGTTCCATAAGGAAAATCTTTTTCCTCCATACACTCTTTTTCATTTATTTTATTTTTTAAAATTGATTTTTATTTTATTTTATTTTTATTTTTTTAAATCGATTAAAAATTACTTTTACTTTCTCCTTTTCTTTTTCTTTTCTTTGTTTTCCTCTTCTTCTTCTTGGCGGTAGTTGACCACAAAGAAGCGGCCACAGTGCTCACCCACCGTGAGCTCAAGCTCGTTGCTCGCCGATGAGCAAGAAGGTTGGCGAGCTCAAAGCTCGCCAATCTAGCGAGGCACAAGGTCGGTGAACTCGAGCTTGTGGCGAGGCTCGTACTTGCCGATTTGGCAAGCCTCAAGCTCACCGCCCTTGGTCTTCACTAGATCGGTGCGCTTCAAGCTTGCTGGCCTTGAGCCCTAAGCTCAACGCTCGCGCTCATCAATCTGGTGAGCAGTGAGCTTGAGCTCACTAGAGATGGGCGAGCCTCGTGCTCGCTAGCAAGCTCAAGACTTGCCTGTCATTGTTCGCCGGCTATCGCTGTGGCTAGAGATCGGCAAATAAAGAAGAAGCGGTGAAACAAATGAAAGAAAAAGAAAAAATAAAAGAAAAAAATAATTCGAATTTAAATAAATAAAAAATAATAATCTTTATTTTTATTTTTTTAAAGAAGAAGAAAGAAGGAGGAGGAGGAAGTGAGGGCTTGTAAGGGTATAAGATAAGAGATATCGAGGAAAATGTTTTCTACTTTTCCAAAGTGAAAAATATTATTCCCTAATTTAGAGGACTTTTTTACTTTCATGAAAAATGTTCTCCCTAAGAAATTTATTTTTTGTAAAAGGAACGCCAAAAAATCAAAAAAATGTTTTCCTGAAAGTTATTTTCCATGAAACGAATAGAGTTTTAATATACTATATTATCCTAGTTTTAACTAATCATATCAATAAAAAGAATGTTCGTGCATGGGAGGGGTCCTCAAGCTAGTCCTGGTTAAAAGTTAATAAAATGTCTATTAATATTTAGGAGGACTAAGAAACTTTCTCGAGTCAACCTTTCTCCTCGTAATCCTTAATGGAATCGTAGTTCCGTGACCTGCATCTTCCCATGAGTGGCGGTAAGGGGAATGGACAGATCTAGGTTGTTAATATAGGTGAATGTTGTGGACAGCATCATGTGGGGATGCCTCGACAAGTCATTGAAGAAGACAGACGTCACAAGTCGTCGTCGTTCGAACGTTACAGAAGGCAGAGATCTTCGTCACACATTGTCGTACTGTAAGAAAATTCATTAACGAAAGGGTTAATATCCTGAAAAATCCAAAATTGGTACACATGTGACAAATTTGCCCCAAACTATTTTTTTAACTATGAAAAACCCTAAACTGGTACACCTACGACAAATTTACCTTGATTGACCATAAAAAATCATAAACTGATACATTTATAACAAATTTACCCCAAACTAATTTATTCGACAGCAAAAAACACAAAAATGGTAAATTTATAACAAATATACCATCTACTAATTTGGATTAATACAACAAAAAAATCACAAAATTGTAAACTGTGACAAACGGAACGTAAAATCTCAAATTGGTATATTAGTCAATTGTCACATGTCATTTGACTTAAAATTTAACGAAAATTAATAGATGATAAATTTGTCACAAGTGTACCGGTTTAGGGTAAATTTGTCAAAGGTACACCAATTTGGGGTTTTTGGTGGTAAAAAAAATAGTTTGGAATAAATTTGTCACATGTGTACTGCATGGTTTGAGGTTTTCAAGGTATTAACCCTTAATGAAAAAGACATTTTGAGAAGTGGGGAAGTAGTCATTGCCAGCTTTTGTTTGCTATGTAGGCACGAAATTTGTCCATTCCCCTTGCCACTTCTCATGGGAAGATGCAGACCGCATAGCTTGGATTCCATTGAGCATCAAAAGGAAGTTTGACCCAAGAAAGTTTCTTAGGGTGC